>NW_026917235.1:0-25000 GCF_035046485.1 Aedes albopictus
CTGAATATAAAGCTTATTTGTTCTAAGTATCATTTTTGAAGAAGTGTTTTACTACTGAATTTGAATTTAAACGAAGCTTTTAGTGTTTCTATCAGTTACAATGGTGCGAAATCAAAATGTTGCTCTACAAGGCACTCGTAAAGAAGATTTTTCTACTGAATTTTCAATTAATTTTTTTAGTGAATGTTTAAATAAATTGTTTAGTGGTTCTATTAGTTGCAATGATTAAAGCTCCAAACTTATAAAGCGATTTGGCAATTTTGAATGAGGCGCACACCTTGCAGCCGTCCAGAACATTTTTTTCCTGCTCAAATCACATTGGCGCGAGGCAATGAAACGCGCACGCCGCTTGTAATCTGAAATTTAAAATGAATTCATTAAAACTGAATATAAAGCTTATTTGTTCTAAGTATCATTTTTGAAGAAGTGTTTTACTACTGAATTTGAATTTAAACGAAGCTTTTAGTGTTTCTATCAGTTACAATGGTGCGAAATCAAAATGTTGCTCTACAAGGCACTCGTAAAGAAGATTTTTCTACTGAATTTTCAATTAATTTTTTTAGTGAATGTTTAAATAAATTGTTTAGTGGTTCTATTAGTTGCAATGATTAAAGCTCCAAACTTATAAAGCGATTTGGCAATTTTGAATGAGGCGCACACCTTGCAGCCGTCCAGAACATTTTTTTCCTGCTCAAATCACATTGGCGCGAGGCAATGAAACGCGCACGCCGCTTGTAATCTGAAATTTAAAATGAATTCATTAAAACTGAATATAAAGCTTATTTGTTCTAAGTATCATTTTTGAAGAAGTGTTTTACTACTGAATTTGAATTTAAACGAAGCTTTTAGTGTTTCTATCAGTTACAAAGGTGCGAAATCAAAATGTTGCTCTACGAGGCAGTCGTAAAGAAGATTTTTCTACTGAATTTTCAGTTAATTTTGTTTCATGAATGTTTAAATAAATTGTTTAGTGGTTCCATTAGTTGCAATGATTAAAGCTCCAAACTTATAAAGCGATTTGGCAATTTTGAATGAGGCGCACACCTTGCAGCCGTCCAGAACATTTTTTTCCTGCTCAAATCACATTGGCGCGAGGCAATGAAACGCGCACGCCGCTTGTAATCTGAAATTTAAAATGAATTCATTAAAACTGAATATAAAGCTTATTTGTTCTAAGTATCATTTTTGAAGAAGTGTTTTACTACTGAATTTGAATTTAAACGAAGCTTTTAGTGTTTCTATCAGTTACAAAGGTGCGAAATCAAAATGTTGCTCTACGAGGCAGTCGTAAAGAAGATTTTTCTACTGAATTTTCAGTTAATTTTGTTTCATGAATGTTTAAATAAATTGTTTAGTGGTTCCATTAGTTGCAATGATTAAAGCTCCAAACTTATAAAGCGATTTGGCAATTTTGAATGAGGCGCACACCTTGCAGCCGTCCAGAACATTTTTTTCCTGCTCAAATCACATTCGCGTGGGGCAATGAAACGGGCACGCCGCATGTGATCTGAAATGTAAAATAAATTCATTAAAACTGAATATAAAACTTATTTCTTCTAGGTATCATTTGTAAAGAAGTGTTAACTGATAAATTTCAAATTAAACGAAGCTTTTGGTAATTCTATCAGTTGCAATGCTGCGAATACAAATTGTTGTTATATGAGGCATTCGTGAGATAGATTTTTTGTGAAATTTTTAAACTATTTAGTTTTGTGAGAGTTTAAACAAAGTGTTTAGTGGTTTCAATAGTTGCAATGATTAAAACTCCAAACTTATAAAAGGATCTGATTATTTTGAGCATTTTGAGTGATGCGCACATATGGCAGCCGCCTAGAACAATTTTTTCCTGCTCAAATCACATTCGCGCGGGGCAATGAAACGCGCACGCCGCTTGTGATCTGAAATGTAAAATGAATTCATTAAAACTGAATATAAAACTTATTTCTTCTAGGTATCATTTGTAAAGAAGTGTTAACTGATAAATTTAAAATTAAACGAAGCTTTTGGTGATTCTATCAGTTGCAATGGTGCGAATACAAAATGTGGTTCTACAATACATTCGTATAGAAGAATTCTCTGTTGAATTTTAAAACTATTTAGTTTAGTGAGCGTTTAAACAAAGTGTTTAGTGGTTCCAATAGTTGCAATGATTAAAACTCCAAACTAATAAAAGGATCTGACTATTTTGAGCATTTTGAGTGATGCGCACATATGGCAGTCGCCTAGAACATTTTTTTCCTGCTCAAATCACATTCGCGCGGGGCAATGAAACGCGCACGCCGCTTGTGATCTGAAATGTAAAATGAATTCATTAAAACTGAATATAAAACCTTTTTTGGTCTAGGTATCATTTGTAAAGAAGTGTTAACTGATAAATTTAAAATTAAACGAAGCTTTTGGTAATTCTATCAGTTGCAATGCTGCGAATGCAAATTGTTGTTATATGAGACATTCGTGAGATAGATTTTTTTGTGAAATTTTTAAACTATTTAGTTTTGTGAGAGTTTTAACAAAGTGTTTAGTGGTTCCAATAGTTGCAATGATTAAAACTCCAAACTTATAAAAGGATCTGATTATTTTGAGCATTTTGAGTGATGCGCACGTATGGCAGTCGCCTAGAACATTTTTTTCCTGCTCAAATCACATTCGCGCGGGGCAATGAAACGCGCACGCCGCTTGTGATCTGAAATGTAAAATAAATTCATTAAAACTGAATATAAAACTTATTTCTTCTAGGTATCATTTGTAAAGAAGTGTTAACTGATAAATTTCAAATTAAACGAAGCTTTTGGTAATTCTATCAGTTGCAATGCTGCGAATGCAAATTGTTGTTATATGAGACATTCGTGAGATAGATTTTTTTGTGAAATTTTGAAACTATTTAGTTTTGTGAGAGTTTTAACAAAGTGTTTAGTGGTTCCAATAGTTGCAATGATTAAAACTCCAAACTTATAAAAGGATCTGATTATTTTGAGCATTTTGAGTGATGCGCACGTATGGCAGTCGCCTAGAACATTTTTTTCCTGCTCAAATCACATTCGCGCGGGGCAATGAAACGCGCACGCCGCTTGTGATCTGAAATGTAAAATGAATTCATTAAAACTGAATATAAAACCTTTTTTGGTCTAGGTATCATTTGTAAAGAAGTGTTAACTGATAAATTTAAAATTAAACGAAGCTTTTGGCGATTCTATCAGTTGCAATGGTGCGAATACAAAATGTGGTTCTACAATACATTCGTATAGAAGAATTCTCTGTTGAATTTTAAAACTATTTAGTTTAGTGAGTGTTTAAACAAAGTGTTTAGTGGTTCCAATAGTTGCAATGATTAAAACTCCAAACTTATAAAAGGATCTGACTATTTTGAGCATTTTGAGTGATGCGCACATATGGCAGCCGCCTAGAACATTTTTTTCCTGCTCAAATCACATTCGCGCGGGGCAATGAAACGCGCACGCCGCTTGTGATCTGAAATGTAAAATGAATTCATTAAAACTGAATATAAAACCTTTTTTGGTCTACGTATCATTTATAAAGGAGTGTTAACTGATAAATTTAAAATTAAACGAAGCTTTTGGCGATTCTATCAGTTGCAATGGTGCGAATACAAAATGTGGTTCTACAATACATTCGTATAGAAGAATTCTCTGTTGAATTTTAAAACTATTTAGTTTAGTGAGTGTTTAAACAAAGTGTTTAGTGGTTCCAATAGTTGCAATGATTAAAACTCCAAACTTATAAAAGGATCTGATTATTTTGAGCATTTTGAGTGATGCGCACATATGGCAGCCGCCTAGAACAATTTTTTCCTGCTCAAATCACATTCGCGCGGGGCAATGAAACGCGCACGCCGCTTGTGATCTGAAATGTAAAATGAATTCATTAAAACTGAATATAAAACTTATTTCTTCTAGGTATCATTTGTAAAGAAGTGTTAACTGATAAATTTTAAATTAAACGAAGCTTTTGGTAATTCTATCAGTTGCAATGCTGCGAATACAAATTGTTGTTATATGAGGCATTCGTGAGATAGATTTTTTGTGAAATTTTTAAACTATTTAGTTTTGTGAGAGTTTAAACAAAGTGTTTAGTGGTTCCAATAGTTGCAATGATTAAAACTCCAAACTTATAAAAGGATCTGATTATTTTGAGCATTTTGAATGATGCGCACATATGGCAGCCGCCTAGAACAATTTTTTCCTGCTCAAATCACATTCGCGCGGGGCAATGAAACGCGCACGCCGCTTGTGATCTGAAATGTAAAATGAATTCATTAAAACTGAATATAAAACCTTTTTTGGTCTAGGTATCATTTGTAAAGAAGTGTTAACTGATAAATTTAAAATTAAACGAAGCTTTTGGTAATTCTATCAGTTGCAATGCTGCGAATGCAAATTGTTGTTATATGAGACATTCGTGAGATAGATTTTTTTGTGAAATTTTTAAACTATTTAGTTTTGTGAGAGTTTTAACAAAGTGTTTAGTGGTTCCAATAGTTGCAATGATTAAAACTCCAAACTTATAAAAGGATCTGATTATTTTGAGCATTTTGAGTGATGCGCACGTATGGCAGTCGCCTAGAACATTTTTTTCCTGCTCAAATCACATTCGCGCGGGGCAATGAAACGCGCACGCCGCTTGTGATCTGAAATGTAAAATAAATTCATTAAAACTGAATATAAAACTTATTTCTTCTAGGTATCATTTGTAAAGAAGTGTTAACTGATAAATTTAAAATTAAACGAAGCTTTTGGTAATTCTATCAGTTGCAATGCTGCGAATACAAAATGTGGTTCTACAATACATTCGTATAGAAGAATTCTCTGTTGAATCTCAAAACTATTTAGTTTAGTGAGTGTTTAAACAAAGTGTTTAGTGGTTCCAATAGTTGCAATGATTAAAACTCCAAACTTATAAAAGGATCTGATTATTTTGAGCATTTTGAGTGAGGCGCACATATGGCAGCCGTCCAGAACATTTTTTTCCTGCTCAAATCACATTCGCGCGGGGCAATGAAACGCGCACGCCGCTTGTGATCTGAAATGTAAAATGAATTCATTATATTGTTATGCATTTTTTTGTTCAATAATGTAACAAATATGTTTTAAGAAAGCTTTAAATAATTCAATTAGCTGCAATGTTGCGAATTTAAAATGTTAAAAAGAAACTGTTTTTTTTGGCAGTTCGAAGTTACATTGAAGATATACCTATCATTATTCCTCTAGCAGGAAAGATTGCAAATTTATAATGGTGTAAATCAAAAGAGCATAATTTTCGTGCGCTCAGTGGGGACAAGCCTGAAAAAGTTTGAGGTGCACATTTCGTGGCGCTCCAAAATATTTTTCCTGCTCAAATCACACTCACATGGGATGCATCCAAAAATTAAAATGAATTCATTATACCTACTTGAATATTAGAACTTATTCGTGAGCTCTATTTTTGATAAATTTACAATTATGTACCAAATATGTTTGAATTAGCCGCAATGGAGCGAGTTCAACATTATGTTTACCGAGATGTTCGTAAAGATGTTTCTTCATGATAAAGATATGACGAAGCCACACCTTGAATGTTCAAGAGTGCAAATCTGAAGAACAATTTGATATTGTAATGAAAAATTGATCGAATAATCACCATCAGCGAATGTTGAATTGATCAACATTTCTGTGCCATCTGTGGTTTGGTTTTAAGGGTTAATTCTCTTGAAAATTCGAGGTATGGCTTCGTTATATCTTCACCTTAATGTCTCTCTTTTTGTGTTTTACCTGTTTATTGGCAAATTGGCCTGAGCTGATGTTTTTGCTTTCCATGTTCACCATACAGCGCAACTATTGTTTATATCTTTTCTGCCTCCATTTTACGTCCAGCCGTTTTGTTAAATTATTCAGTTTATCGCTGTCCTTATTAGCCTTTACGCTTCATTGGGGTCTTTCTGCTCTACTACCATACATTCAGAGTGCCATTAACGTATCAGATGGCCGACTCCAGAGGCACGTTATCCTCCAAGTTTCCTTTGTGTTTCGTAGTACAACTGCATCCAATTTTCGTGGTTGCTTGCGAGGTAGTTTGTGCTGGATGAACTTTTGAAATTTCTGAAATAGTAAATTAGATTTTTTGATAGAATTGAGAAAAATCAAAACAATCCCGAATTAAAATAATTACATAAACTTTCTTTCATTTGTTTCTGTTTCCATACTGTAGGTGACTATTAGCTATTAGACTCATTTAACCATTTTTCAAATTGTCCATGCTGTCCATCACGATAACCTTACCGGGGAAGTTTTTCGGCTTCGTAGTCATCGAACGCAATCAAACGACTAATTATCGTTCTTCATCCGACGTTTCGGTGTTTATTACACCTTCTTCAGGGAATTAGAACTCGCGAAGCCGAAAAACTTCCCCGGTTATACAGAATTTCAGTCGATAGCGCTCTACGATAACCATACCATGTACAGATTTACCAGCATGCTTAGGGGCGATTTTTTGACCCTGACTTAAGCGTTATAAAGTTATATTCATTTCTAACAGATTATTTGTTAGGCTATTGTGAACGCTTATAGTTAATTTCCGATACAGTCCTTAAGGAAATCGTAAGTAATCCGACGCTTTTGAAAACAGTTATTCGCCTGGTAACTTAGGCCAACAATTGAGATATTTTTATTGATGTTATTCCTTTACATGTTAAATGTTAGGCACCACCAGGCAATCTGTACGTTATAACTTTTTTTACACATGTCGGATCATTTTGCGGTTTTCGGCAAAGTTCGGCATATCCTAGGCTATACTTCAACGTCTTTAATTAGATCGTTTTAGACGAAAACTTTCAATTTAAGAGAAAAATGCAAAAAGCACGTTTTCCCATAATAAATTTCATAGAAATTTCAATTCATTTTCATTTTCATTTTCATTTTGCAGCATTTGGTGAGACAATGGTCCACTGCACGAATTTCTGCTGGCCTGCTTACTCTCACACGAAATTTGACGTTTGAGCGGTGCCGACACCGCTCAAACGTCAAATTTCGTGTGAGAGTAAGCAGGCCAGCAGAAACTCGTGCAGTGGACCATGAGAGCGTATGTCAGTCCAAAGCCGATGATAAGGAGGGGTAATGGCAGAATAGTCTTTGCTGACCACATAAACGCCATGGGATAGGAAAAGGGTATTTTGGTGAGGGATTAGGGTGTTGGTACAGACTCGACAATATCAATGCTATTCAGATGCAAAATAATTTTAAGGCTGAATAGTGAATCGCATACCTTCCAAAACCAAAAAAAAAACAATAATCCTCAAAATGCCAAGCAAGCCATAGAAAGAAAAAAACGCCCGATCGTTTATTTTGTCAATTAACAAACGGAAACTTCCAACTTCACCGACTCACCAGTCACCCGGAAAAAATGTTCCTTCAGTTCTGGAAAATATATTATCCCCAATTAAGCCCTAAATCGAATTGTCCGCGTGGTTCAATTGCTCACGCACGTGGGCGGGTACCGAAACAATGAAGAATAACATAGCTGCCTATGATGTAGCGCGCAAGCTTCGACCGACAAACACGTGCTGCATGTAACAACCGAGAGTAAACGGGGGAAGATGTCCTCATCCTGCTTTCGTTAGCTGAAACCGCAACTAAATTATGTTTTATCATGATATGGTCTTCTACAAAGTTGTTCCTTAGGGTATCAGCTACCATTCTTTCAATTCTGAGTCAAATCGAACTCGCCAAACCGGCGTGCTGTATGAGAGACTGGAGGTCATCCAATTTCCCATATCTTTGGACTGAACATCCCATACAAACCTTCAACTCATTTGCGCCAACTCAGTTTTAAACCGATTGAGCTGAATCTTTCACAGATTGTTCTTCTTATCCAAAGGCACGATTCTCGAGGGTGCCCCGTGAATTTTTCCAACTTTTCTTTCTCGCCATACAAATGTGGGCCAGTCTATTGTAGTACCCCTGCTAGGTAAGAACCAGTCATTGCCATACATATTAAATGCTAGACATGACCCCATGGATAGCATTTGCATATGTAAAAGCTTTGCTGATGTGACTTCCCTATTAGGCAATTCTCTCATCTCATGTTTGTCTTCAAAACCTTGTCAAGCTTGGAAAATTGAAGCTAATAAACAATACATTACAAGGTTCGAATTCCCATAGAATGAGATCATTCATTCGCACTACAACACCATAGGAGATAATGACACATTGGCTGATTACACTAAAAATGCGAAAAATCTCCCTTTTCCCCCTATCTGCAACCCGGGGACGCGCCCTGTTGGATTTCGAAAGCCTCGGAGAATATTACAAACCTTCAATGGCATTCCCATACACTAACCCACATTGCCCATATTCAGGGGTCTGACTGGGCCTATTACCCTCCCTCAGTTTGTAATATTCTCACCAACTTGGAATTATATTTTCCCGGCACATAAATGACTTCGACAAATGTTCGATATACTATGCAGCATCATGATCAGTATAATTATATCAGATGACGATGACTTGAAGATCTGATTTTTACAGAATTGTTTGCCATTGATTATACATTCAGCTATTCCAATCATTACTGCAAAGCACATCGACCACATGCCTGAAATCAAAGCTTCCTGGAAGATATAATCCAAGCTCAGGGAAATTTCATAGAAATTTCAATTCGCTCCCAAATTTTGAACAGTTGCTTTGGGCGCTAAAAGAAACCGAAAAAGCTTTGTTCTGAAAAATCGACTTTGTTGAACCAGTCTAGTATCCATAGATATAACGTTAATAATTTGATCAAACAATTGGATTTGGGAAGGAAATATGAAGAATTATTTCCAGTACCGTCGTGCGGGGTCTCATTGGGCCAAAGCGGGGTGACATTGGGTCCCTATTTCGCACGTATAGAATACGATGAGAATGCATTGTGTGCTGAACTACTAGAATACAAAATTCTAAGATATGTACTTTATCCACCGTCAGATATTCTGACTTACAGGTCAGACTCGATTATCCGGAGTCGGGTTGTGGCGCTTCGTAAAATAATATCTTGGTAACGGAATGCTGTAAGATGCTAAAATTTTGACTGATTACTAATCAAAGTTGGCTTGATAACATGTCAAAGCTTCAGCTTTAAAAAGCATTCCCTTCTTCAGATATATGTTTGAGAAGCATCAGAATCTGACTCTGGATAATCGAGTCCGACCTGTATATTGAATCCGTGTGATCGATGGACCAATGTCACTCTCTAGGCTTAATGTCATCCCGAACGACGGTACATATTACACAACGACCGTATTTACTACTTCTTCTTCCAGCACTTTATATTTAGGTACAGGTTAGATTTTGAAGAAACTTTGTCAATGTTGGTAGTAAATGCTGAATTTCTTATCAAACTTGACATTACTGTAACAATTTGGGGCCATGCACAAATTACGCCACGCTTTTAGGGGGAGGGAGGGGGTTAAGCATAATTTGACGACCAAGGATGGGAACACTCACTTGCAAAGAGTTACACTCACTTGCTATTTTCTCAGCTCAGAAGCGTGCAATCAAGAAACGATGTATGGACGACTTTTGCATTATGGTTTTATCTAAAACTTTGCCGAATAGAGTAGGGGTCGCACACGCATATCGAAGTCGTGAGGGAGCTGCGAAGGCAACTCTCCACGAGGTGAATGTAAATCACACTCACCTCGTGGAGAGTCGCTTTTACAACTCTGTCACGACTTTGGTATGCGTGTGCGACACCTACTCTGTTCGGCAGTTTTAGACAAAACCACAATGCAAAAGTCGTCCATACATCGTTTCTTGATTGCACGCTTCTGAGCTGAGAAAATGGCAAGTGAGTGTAAATCTTTAAAAGTGAGTGTTCCCATCCCTGGTGACGACTCATACAAAAATTGATGAGATACCATAATACATAAAAGTGGCGACGAGGATAACTATGAAAGATCGGATTCGCAAAAAAGTGACTAAAATGAAATCAATTTGATCCAGCGTTTTCACCATACACCGATTAGGCGAGCATCGACAATACGTATTGTGTTATAGTCTATTGTTCACATCTGTGTAATTGTGACCACGGATCCATAGATTAATGAACAAGTTTACAGGAGAAATGATTGTATTGTTAAGTGCCAAACCATTTGCCTGTGCATTTCTTCAGCCTATTGTTCACATCTGTGTAATTGTGCAGTTGTTAGTGAGATTCCGGTCGATATGGAATGAATTTAGTAAATAGTATGCAAAAGGATGTTGTACAATCACATGCTAAAATCTAAAATTATGGTATCGCGCCTAGATAAAATTGATGATTATACATTATCGGATCATCTTAATGTGTAACAATTAATTCTGTTTGCCAAGTCAACGGCTTAAGCGCCACCTTCGTTCTCGAAGGACCGTTAACTCATTTGCGAGTACCCCGGCATGAGACTGCCTTTCTCAAGGCAGGTTGAAACAGTTTCTTCAGAATAACGGTTCACTTTAACGCTAACAGAGATCCCAACCTGATGGTATTTCTTTGAGCGGAATTCCAATCTCCAAATTCCCCAAAACGGAGTGGTGCAAAGCCGTTCAATCCAAAGAACTAACCCTAAATTGAATTTATTCTAACAAGTGACGACCGTATCTGGGGAAGTCACAACTAAACTCGAACTAATTTGATTTATTCATTTATTGATTCGAATTCATTAAAAAAAACTATTCTACAAAAATGTTGAATTTTTGGAGTTTCACAATCCAAATTCTGAGAATTTTAGTTCAAGTTCGCTCTCAGGTGAAACTAGAGTGTGACGTCATGTTTGGGTTTTAAATTCAAAATTGTGTTTGCCTAAATTTACTATACAGGCCCTATTTGGTGAACCATATAATCTGACCTTGTCTTTACAGGCGTAGCTCCCTCGGCGGGTGTTTTGTAGCGTTCATCCGACGACAAGTAGAGGCTTGGAAGGCATGAAACTGCGGCGTTGTGAGATGATCCAAAACCGATTCACTCGTGCGTGAGCGTTGGACATCGGGGTGAATGCGTCCCCGGTATTGGTGGAGTCCGAGCTTCGGTTGCTTAGCTCTACGCCTCACGACTTTACGCGACGAGCGAACACGTGCTTAGCCGGGACAACAACCACGTCGTTTCGAGCAACTGGTTTGGTCGGCTCGGGTTATCCGACAGATTGTTGATTGCGGATCGAGTGGGAGGTGGAAAAATACCACCCTCTGCAGTGGTTCACAATAAGCCTGCACTGGCCGCCCACGTTGTTGGGCCACTAACGCCTAAACAACGTAATCCAAGTTTAAACTCCTAATTTGGTTCACCAATGGTTGCACTAGCTTACCTGATAATACGTTTCCTTTTCGTTCACTTTCCACAATTTTCGTTCTAATTCTACGACTCAAAAAATTCAACTAAAAACCTAGGAAAAACTCATTTAAATAATTTAATCTAAACATAACTCGCGGTTACTTACTTCGAGTTTAGTTAGGAAATAAATTAAAGTTTTCTTTTTTAATCTTCGACTTCACACTTTTGAAATTGCCTGATCACTTAGCGAAAATGCGTCTGATCACGACTAAGTACTCCACCAGAATAGAAACGCATTCGCGATTCAAAATGGGATTAGCTATTAAGTCGCAATTGCACCCGAATGCTGTGCAGTTGGGTTTTATCCTCTTTTAGCATTGGTCAGTTTTGGGGGAGAGATTTTCTTTTATTTTCAAATGCATTTTCAAATAATACCATTAGATTTGGAGGTCACTGGGAAATTGCACATTAGTACATTCCAATTTAAATATTGCGCCTTAACATATACTATGATTTTTTATCGCGAGCTTTAGACCTCTCATGCCGAAATATTTCATGTCAAATGAGCTTCCACAGGATGGTGGCGTATGTATATAAAATAGTATGGTCATTCAAGTGTAGCTGTAAGGGTAATGTGCTACACGCCAAAAAAAAAGGACATTTAGCTTTACGTTTGAATTCAAATGTTTAATTTTACAGTCAGGTTTTTTTTACGCGGTTTTCATTTACGCGGCCGCGTAAATGAAAACTCCATACAAAAAAAAATTTCTTCGTCTTATTTTTGCATGATTCGTCGAGAAATGGTGAGACTTTTTTTACGCGGTTTTTTGGATTTTGAACTGAGTTTTTTTTTTACGCGGTACGTATCCCCCGCGTAAAAAAAACTGACTGTATATGTGTAGGAAAATAATATTCTGACAAATGTTCGCCAATAGATTACATTGAAGCTTTATATACTGATTTTAGTAAAGCATTTGATAGAGTTAACATTCACTTGCTGATTTTTAAATTATCTAAATTAAGTTTCAATCCTATGCTTCTGAGATGGATCGAGGCATACTTAACAAATAGAACGCAAAATGTAAAAATTGAGGAGAGTTTATCCAAAACAGTAAATATATCATCCGGAGTTCCACCAGGTTCGCATCTAGATCCATTATTAATTATTCTGTTTGTGAACGATGTTGAATACGTTGTTAAGCGAATTCGCCTTTCCATATACGCTGACGATATGAAACTTTTCATGGAAAAACGAAAAGCATCTGACATCAGTATATTCAAAATGAAATGAGCATTATTTTAACTGGTGTAACAAAAATCTTTTAGAACGTAATGTTAAAAAATTGTAATTAAATTGCGTTCACAAGAAAATTTAATTTAATCCTTGAAACAATAACCCTAGGTGAAAAAAGTGTAGAACGATGCAACCAGATTAGAGATTTAGGTGTTATTCTGGACTCAAAACTAGGGTAATTGTTCCCATCGTTGTGGTAGTACCTAATGTTGCGGTAATGGCAATTGAGCACCTTTTCGACTGAAATTTTACCAAAAGGTATTTTAAATAGATGTAAGATTGCACCATTTGTTTGCCTAAGATTTGCCCAAAAACCTATTAAAAAATATATATTCCTTAATGTGTTTGTTGCTGTGTTCCTTTTGTTGCGGTAGTGTTCCTAATGTTGCGGTACCCCATATGATTTCAATGGGATACCGCAACAATAGGAACAAATACCGCAACATTAGGAACACAATGTTCTTTCAGATAAAAAAGAAAAAAAAGCTCATAACAACATCAAAGTGGCAATATTTCGTTATTTTCCCGTATATTAAGGATGGATTTTATCATTTTCAATTCAATCCATGTAAAAACTTTGCTTGGGGCGATACAATTGTGATTTAAACATGAACCCAGTGCTTAACTCCTCCATGATCGGATCAATTACTTTAACCTTTGTTAATCACTATAATAATCAGTAGGCCGTCCCTTATTTTGCAAAAATTGGAAATGTTTTAAGTTCGTTAGTGGAAAATGATCGTTTTCTGCTAAGAAATGATCGTGTCAAAATTTGAAGTCCGTATCTCAAGGCTAAGTGGCTGAGTGGTCCCTCAAGGGGCTTAAAGTTGTCAAAAATGGTATGGGATCAAAAAATCATGATTTTTTTTTTCTACGAAAGAAATACGCTATACCACTAAAACCGTTGGTTTTAGGACCCTATGGGCCTTATGGGTCCTTAAATCATCGGTTATAGTAGAATAGCGTATTTTTTTCGTCGAAAAAATTCATGTTTTTTTAGTCCCATACCATTTTTGACAACTTTAGGCCCCTTGAGGGACCACTTAGCCATGAGATACGGACTTCAAATTTTGACACGATCATTTCTTAGCTGAAACGATCATTTTCCACTAACGAACAATAAGGGACAGCCTAATAATCAGGCAGTACGACGTTTGCCAGGAAAGCTAGTATTATACAGAGGATGGCCAAAATGTTTGGGATAGGCAACTTTTTTTCTCCCACAAAAAAATTCAACATGCTGTAACTTTTCATAGAGTGCATCAAAAAATCTCCAAATTTTGACTGTTTGTCAACCTAATATATGTGCATCATTGGTATAAATTTGGGCTCGATTGATTAATTTTTCGCGAAGTTAGAACCGTTCGGGTAAAATACTATTATTTAGACAACTCATATTTGAACTGTCATATCTCGGAAACCAGTGAACCGAATTGAATGAATTTTTTAACGTTTATCAACAATATCTTGATACCTAATACGGCGTTATAAAATGAAATATTTTCTCACGGCAAATTAAGTTATACCGGATTGATATTTTTACACATATAGAGGAAAATAAGTCAAATTTACAATACCACACGAAAATTACTAAATGTTTTCTTCTTTCAATCTAAATAGGCTCTAATATCTGATTAGAGATAACTTGAGAACAAAAGTGGAAAGTCTTTGGATATCAACACTAAAATATATTGACATTGATGTAAAAAAAATACATTTTTTTCAAGAAAAATCCAAAAAGTGTCAATCCATGATAACTTTTTTCAACGTTTAAAAAGTACCCATATAGTTTGTGAAGCATTTACATATTGTTAGTGTACGTTCAAAATTTCATTCAATTCGGTTCACTGGTTTCCGAGATATGACACCTCAAAAATGAGTTGTCTGAAAAATAGTGTTTTATCTAAACGGTTCTAACTTTGCGAAATATTAATCAATCGAGCCCAAATTTGTACCAATGATGCACACATAATAGGTTGACAAACAGTCAAAATTTGAGATTTTTTGATGCGCTCTATGAAAAGTTATAGCTTGTTGAACTTTTTTGTGAGAGAAAAAAAGTTGCCTATCCCAAACATTTTGGCCATCCCCTATATACAAGGCAAAAAACATGCTTGGGTTCATGAAACGTTTTAGTTTGCCCTTTAAGGAGAAACTTCAGAGAATACCAATATGGCTGCCACAATGGCCGACTTGGACCCCTACTCACGTTTTCAAGAGCACCAATCTTGAAAATTCGTAAACAAATGCGCTCGATTTGGAAAAGCTGCCTCTTTTTGCAAAGCTAGGATAAACAAGTGCGGCTTGGTTCGAGGCCTCGTTCGTCAGATTTGTGCCTCTAAAGTTTGTATGCAAAATCGCAATGGGATTTGTTGACGTTTCACCTTAACGACCCTTACACAATTAAAACGCTTTGTGTTACGTACTTGAATACTGTAGTATTGTGTGGGCTCCACATGAAGGAACTCATATCATCCGTATAGAGTCGGTACAAAAACAGTTTTTATTGTTTTCTTTGAGAAAACTAAATTGGGTGGCGAACTCATCACTACCATCTTATGAGTTACGATGTGCGTTGATTGTAAGCTCCCTTGAAAAACGATGAAAGTTTGCAATGGTTGCATTTCAAATGATGTCATATTAAATAAAGTATGCTCTTCCCAAGTATCAATGACAGTTGAATAACAGCTTAATCAGCCAATATTTCCAAAATTTAGCTTGAGAGCGGCTTATTCATCTATTGTACAACAATAATGTTTGTTGGGTTATGCTTCTAGAAAATATAAACTTTTATCACAGACAAACAGACGTAACACCTAGAACAATTTTCGTGAAAATCCATCGCACACTTTACACTACTTACTATTACTTTAGTTTAGTCAAAATGTTAGTTTACTTTAGTCAAAAAAAATCCAAAAAGTTGAGTTGTACAACTCCCAAGTAGTCTTCGAAAGATATCTCGATAACCAAATGTTTAGTCATAATAAAATTTAATAGGGTTCTACTAGGATGCTGTACAGGATGTCGACTCAATTTTGAAAATCAAATTCCCTGACTTTCCCTGGCTTTCCTGGTCATGTAAATCTCAGATTAAGGGTGTCTGCTCATGAGATGAAATTCAATTTTCTGAATTTTCCTGCTTTTTTGTAGGAGTGCACAGTGTTCGAAATCGATGATTTTACGATCAAAATTAAATAACTTTTTTTAGGTTGGTTCTAGAGGTTTGGCGTGTTCTACAAAGTTTTTCTGCATGTTAAAAGGCGTCTTTTGATAAAATGTAATAAATGATTAATCCCCCTAGAAGTGAGATAAAAAAAATATTTTTTTGAAATATTTTTTTAGAGGTTTGACGTCTTCGGCAAAGTTGTGGCCCATAATAAGAGAACAAAAATCGTAGAACATGTCAAAACTCCATCTCTTACGGTTTTCGAGATATGGAGCGTTTTGTGCGAAGTACCCCTAAAACTAGTTTTTTCAGTGTAGCTTTAACAGATAAAATCCTACAGTTTTGTGACCTTCTACAAACTTGTTCAGGACGTCGAATTACACATTTCTTCCGAAGATGTCAAGTCATTATATCGTAAAACAAAAAAGTTATAGGCAAATTTATCATATTTTAAGGTGTACTTTCACCTTAAGTAACTATTTCCGGCGCAAAATGGCACAGATGGCTCAGTCTGTAGTTGAAAGATTAGACTTTTTACTATCACTTGGGGGTGGAAACCCTCGTGGGCAATAGTGGGAAAGGTGGTTTGAATACATGACAAAAACTAATTATTTTGCCTGTAATACAAGCAAAATAAATAAAAAAAAATAATAATTAAGAAGCCCACAGTAATTTTTACTGCACTGTGTTTCTACCGGCAATATTTTACAACGTTTTTGCAAAAACCAGTGAGTTTTTATCAATAAACATTAAAACATCAGAACAAAATATTGTTCCCGAGAGTTATAACTAAAGCTCGTTCTAAATAAAAGTATTGAATTTCTTCAAACTTATAACAACATATCTATGCCCAAACGAATGACAACCTACTCAATAGTCATAAAACTGAATGGCTACGGTGGTTAGAAAATCAAATGCGTTTTGATAAATATCTTCGCAGTTCTTATTAAGGTAGTTGTAATTTTACATTCTTCAATACATATTTTGACGATTTCCTGGTGAAAATAAATTAATCTTTTATATCAAATAATCAATTTGATATAAAATTTTATTTTCAACCCGATTTTTGTGAAAAGTACTGTTAAAAATAAGAAAAGTGCTTCAATTAACTCATGATGCAGATGAAGGGACGTAACATGTAATTGGTTAACGTCAAGAGATTAAAAATAATGTTTGAAATTAAAAAAAAAAACTATCGCGTTATTCTCGGCACCCCTGTATTTTATTGATTTATAACTGATATATTTCTATTGCTTCCCAGTTGTAAGTCAAACTCGTGGATTACCGAAAAAGCTGTTCATCTGCTATCGGACGAATCAAAACTTCTCCTGATGTTTTCCGATACTGATTCCGTAGTTGAAAAGTCAAACAACAAATATAAATATAAATACATGAAAAAATAACAAAAAATCTACTATGTGTTTTGATGCACATCTTGAACTGTTTAATATTTCCTTCTTCCTATTTCTAGCGCTACTTAACTTGAATATTGCCCCAAAAAAAAACTTCAAACAGGTAATTTTAAAGTAACTTTATCAGAAATTGTCTGACCATCTGATAGTAAACAATATGAATTCAAAATCATGAATAAAATATTTTGTTTGGTAAAAACAATGCTCAAAAACGACACGAATGCAACTTTGGAGTAAAGTGTCGCTAATTTAAGTAAATAAATAAATAAATCATGCTCAAAAATGTTGTCAAATATTGCTGAAAATAACGCAATGCAGTAAAACTTACTGAGGGCTCCTAAATGATTATTTTTTATTTGTTTTTCTTGTATTACAGGCAAAATAATTAGTTTTTGTCATGTATTCAAACCACCTTTCCCACTATTGCCCACGAGGGTTTCCACCCCCAAGTGATAGTAAAAAGTCTAATCTTTCAACTACAGACTGAGCCATCTGCGCCATTTTGCGCCGGAAATAGTTACTTAAGGTGAAAGTACACCTTAAAATATGATAAATTTGCCTATAACTTTTTTGTTTTACGATATAATGACTTGACATCTTCGGAAGAAATGTGTAATTCGACGTCCTGAACAAGTTTGTAGAAGGTCACAAAACTGTAGGATTTTATCTGTTAAAGCTACACTGAAAAAACTAGTTTTAGGGGTACTTCGCACAAAACGCTCCATATCTCGAAAACCGTAAGAGATGGAGTTTTGACATGTTCTACGAT
Source organism: Aedes albopictus (assembly GCF_035046485.1). Classification (NCBI taxonomy): domain Eukaryota; kingdom Metazoa; phylum Arthropoda; class Insecta; order Diptera; family Culicidae; genus Aedes; species Aedes albopictus. The sequence continues at coordinate 17,913 of NW_026917235.1, forward strand.
TTTTGTTCTCTTATTATGGGCCACAACTTTGCCGAAGACGTCAAACCTCTAAAAAAATATTTCAAAAAAATATTTTTTTTATCTCACTTCTAGGGGGATTAATCATTTATTACATTTTATCAAAAGACGCCTTTTAACATGCAGAAAAACTTTGTAGAACACGCCAAACCTCTAGAACCAACCTAAAAAAAGTTATTTAATTTTGATCGTAAAATCATCGATTTCGAACACTGTGGAGTGGAAAAATAGAAAGAAAAAAAAAACAAGTGAACTGCACCAGACTTTTTCCAATAGATTTAAGGCATATTTACAGTATTTCTTCAGAATTCTTCTACCTGATACGCTGTGCTGGAAATAACTTTTGACAAGTCCATCAAAAATTCCCTAATTTAGATAAAAGTTCTTTGAGAAAAACAACTAACATTTTTTTTAAATAACGTCAAAATTACAACTAGGATATTCTAAAGACATTACTCCTAGAACATTATTAGGGTGACATCTTAAATTTTGTTTTATTAGTTAGAACTACTTCAGATGTTCAGATATTGTGGCTGCAATTTTATCGCAAATTTCGCATGTTCATACTGAAAAAATCTCAAAATAAAATTCACTAAGAGGTCTGCCACAATGCCGACAAACTCAGTTAGAACTCCTATCGTGTTTTTTTGGAAATGCACCACATTTAACATGTAAAAATTAGGTTCCAAAAATACTTTTAAAAGCTCCATCAAGCGCTTTCGAAAATTTGCACGGGTTTGCTTGCTAAACTCTCTGATGCCTTTAAGCATTCATTGAAATCGGTTGAATCCTTAACTCAGATTACAGGATGTCTAGCAGATGTTTCGATATTCTTCCAAAATAATTCCAAAAACTAGGAATTGCAACACGAATTCCACAGGGCTTTTAGGAAATTGATAAGGCGCTGTCCATAAACTACGTATCATAAACGATAGGCTAATGGCTAGGTTTGAGTTTGCACTAGAGAAAAAATAATATTATTAACCAAAAAAAATACTTAAAATATAAAAACTATAGGTAGCTTGTTCCTAACTTTGCGCCTTTGCGCACAAAATCTTCGTTTGTTCCTAACTTTGCGCACAGTGTGCCAAACTTTGCGCATGCTCTGAATAGCACAAAAAGTCATCAAAAATACTATTATTTATTGCTTTGGCATTAAACTAAAGATGTTCAGATAGTGGGTCGTTAATTGATCATCATTAAAATACTTTGTCCTAGGAGGGAGGGGGGATGGAGGGGTTCTTGAATTCGTTTGCGTTTCATACTACTGCGTGAACAATCCAATATATCTTCAGGAGGGATTTTTCAGTGGCCATCATGCAAAACGTGGCTCGAGAAGATCAAATGTAAAAGCTTCCCGGTGAATGAAGTAACCGTTACTGGCAGCACAATAAGGGGTTATTCAAAAATGACGTTCATCAATTACGGGGGGGGGGTCTGAGAAAGTAGTCCATGCATGTATTAGGTAAGCGATAAAGCGTGACAAAAGGGGGCAGGGGGTCTAAACATCCTGAAAAATGGCGGACGTCACATTTGAATCGGCGCTAACTTTGGCCACCGGAAAAGCCAAATGAAGGACTGTTCACAAACTACGTAACGCTGTAGACAGAAAGTGAAAGCCATATAGTGCTACGGTTCATGCATTTTTCTACTAATTTCTATACAAAATCTACTACATGCTGGAGAGGGAGGTATGAAATTGTCAGTACTAGTGTTACATAATATGTAAATGGTTCATAAGTCATGTATTCACGTGCAATACAGTAGACGTTCGGTAACTGCAACATGTTTACGTTTCACTTAGCGAACGAAAATCCGATAACTGCAACGCCTGACAGTGTCAACAAACCATCAACTGACGTAAAATGAACGTGAAATTCATCCGACTGTTCATTTGGGCTAACATGGCGCACCATTTTGACGGATGGCGGTGCGATAACTGCAAAATTGTTGCACTTACCGGACTTGCAGTTAAAAAGCATTGCAGTTAAACCGTTTGCACCGACCGAACGTCTACTGTATTTATTTAGTGAAAGTGCGCAAAAATTAGGAACACAACGCAAATAATGGTTCCAAACATTGCGCAGCACTATTTTCTCATTAAAATGAAAAAAATAACACGAACGTGATTGATATTACTAGAATATCATCTTTTCTGTCAAATAATTCCAAAATAATTATCGTTGTAGGTTTTTGAAATGTGTATGAAGCCCAGACTTTGGCCAGACCCCCCTCCCCCCCCGCCCCTTACTAAGAGTTTACGTAGTTTAACCACAGGGCCTAATTCTAAGTGTACGAAGATGCGAATATTGTGAAACGTATAAAATACGGCAGATTTCAGTGGGCTGGACACGTAGTGCGAATGTCGGAAAAAAGAATAGCGAAAACAATATTCAGCAGAGAACCCGGTAGAGGTAGGCGACTTCGTGGGTGGCCGCGAACTCGCAGGCTGCACGCGGTTGAAGATCTACGATCCCTATGGACTTATTCACCGATGAACCAAATTCATCGCGGTCCGCAAATAGACGAGTGCACCGATGAACTGAATTCATCGCGGTCCGAGAATTTTGACACTACTGCGGGGTCGTTCCCAATCAGAATTGTTCAATTCTGATTGGAAATCTCTCACTTCTGATTGGAAGCGACCCCGCTGTAGTGTCAAAATTCTCGGATCGCGATGAACTCAGTTCATCGGTGCACTCGTTCTATAGACGAGTGCACCGATGAACTGAATTCATTGCGGTCCGAGAATTTTGACACTACAGCGGGGTCGTTCCCAATCAGAATTGTTCAATTCTGATTGGAAATCTTCCACTTCTGATTGGAAGCGACCCCGCTGTAGTGTCAAAATTCTCGGACCGCGATGAATTCAGTTCATCGGTGCACTCGTCTATTTTGACACTAGAGCGGGGCCATTCCCAATCAGAATCGTTTAATTGTGATTGGAAACGGCCCCGCTCTAGTGTCGAAATTCTCGGACCGCGATGAATTCAGTTCATCGGTGCACTCGTCTATGGGGAAAATTTACTTCTTCAAAGAAAAATCGCTTGAGGTCACCCATTAATCCCTAAAATAAGTAGTTGAATGATTTCTGTAGATAACTTCACGAGGAATCGGAGGAATCAGACCTCTGAAGACCGCAAAGCGATGCGACATTCGTGGAAAAAGTTATTAAGCCTTACCCGATCGATAAAATAACGAGATTTTATTATTTATTGTTATTCCTTACATCAGTGGCGTAGCCAGAAATTGTCTCTGGGAGGGGTTTTCAACGGTCAATGATACCTTTTTTGATTAGACATTTATATTTTGTAAAATGTAATGAGCAATTGTATTCGTAGTTTGAAAATAGCGGCGCAGCCGAAAATTTTTTCGTCGCAAAGCGCTTTATACGCCAGTGCCTTACATCTTACATGTTAAATAGCGTTGGCATGCCATTCGGTTTTCAGTCAAAGTCAATGGGGCACGTTCGGTGTAGTACTAGATTTGTAGTAATGAGCTGAATTTTAGTATGGTGAGAAGGTCAGTTCTCTGTTTCTGCAATGAAATGGTACAAAAATCGTGGGTATTATGATTCGTTGCCTAATTTGATGCTGTTTGAGCAAAACTTTGGATAACTATGTTGTTTATGTTATGAGAAATGGAGAAAACAACAACACTGTTACCCAAAGTTTTGCTCAAACAGCATCAAATTAGGCAAGGAACCATAATACCCACGCTTTTTGCACCATTTCAGTGCAGAAACGAAGAATTGACCTTCTCACCATACTAAAATTCAGCTCATTACTACAAATCTAGTACTTCACCGATCTGTCCTATAACATTTTCCACATGCCTTAGATCGCTTTGCGGTCTTCAGAGGGTTTGTTCCTCGCAAAATTTCCAACAGAAATCATTCGTCGATTTATTTTTAGGGGTTAAGGGGCAACCTGTGGCGATTATTCTTTGGAAAAGTGATTTTCCCCATAGTAAATCGTATGAAAACTTAAAACGGCTGGCGCTAAAATATAGTTTCTCCGATCGAGTTGAAATTTTGCACAGTTGATATGGGGTCAAAATGGAACTCAAAAAGTGTACAGGAGTAAAATGTCTTTTTGTGTCCCACGCTAATACCTACACTTTTCATAACTCCATGCTATTATGTACTCATATACTGCCGTGAATCGCATATCTGTCCCATTTGCATAGGAAATCCAGCAAAGATGGGACTGATATGCGATTCACGGCAGTATACTACTTGTCATAAGTACGGACTCACAAAAAGTATTGCAACAATATTGCATCACCCTGACTCACCTCGGTGTTACATCCGTAAAAAGTAAATAAAAAGAAGACATTTCGGATGTACTATATGTGTGACCGGTTACGTTCGTAGTCATTAGAGAACTAAACTTTATTATTACATATTCACTCAGTACGCTCAATGTCGTTTGAGAACCCTTTGAGAGGGTTCGGTAGTTTTACCGAGTGGACATTGCCACTACACTCGGTATCTCCGAAACCTGAGGACTTACAAATATGCTGTCTTCATCAAAGTTATTCAGGAGCCCAAAAGCAACAACTTTTCTGAAGGCGGCATTTTTGTAACTGATCTGGTTTTAGAGATATTAGAGGTGAGTCAGGGTGATGCAATATTGATGCAATACTTTTTGTGAGTCCGTACTTTATGACGGGTAGTGTATATGAATGCAAACATGGTCATAGACTAATACAACTTTCAGTTATAACACAGATAACAGACGTTTATGCTTATATTGGCAATGTGTGTAAAAATGCTCAACAGCCATTTTGTATGTAACGAGCAGCTGAAACTCATGTGGCAATCATTTAGAGATGGCGCAGTGATCGATAGTCAGTGATCGTTTTCAAGATTGCATGCACTACGCAATTTTACATTCAAGATTGTATTCGATCTTGAATGAAAGTGGAACTTTGAACTATTCTGGCATTCAAGTTAGATGTAATGTCGCAATCAGTTGAGTAGATGGCGGTAGGGAGCCAACGTATATCGTTTTGAACATTTACACAGGATTCTGCGAAAAATTTGTACTAGCATAAACATCTGTTATCTGTGGTTATAACTTGGGTAGATACTCATTACCTGTGAAGCAGGCTCATCCTCAGTCGAGACTTTATTTAAGCAATAAGAAGTAAAATAGTGACGCGTTTGCCAACGCTCGTATTGCCCATGAAGACTCATCGTTGACTGCTTTCTCCTACGATTAAAAATTATCACCCATCATTGTTCTGGATATCTCGGGTATCTGGAACCTAAAGGAAAATTAATCTACAAATTATAATAATTCGCTCATTGCAAACATACCTGTTATAAATAGTAGATAAATTATATATACTAATTTCTTTCAACGCACGATTTTTACGCTGAAAACTATTTAAATTCAATTTTTGTTTATAAACGTGAACTCAGCAGGAAAAAAGCTCAACGTGTGAAGTTAGCGGGAAAAAAGCTCAGAATGAGGCACGTTCGGTGTAGTACTAGATTTGTAGTAATGAGCTGAATTTTAGTATGGTGAGAAGGTCAATAGAGCTTGCTGACGTTTATTCACCTCTCTCTTTCAAGCTTGCAGGCGGGATAGGATTTGTTTTCATCGGGAAACCTTTCCTGATGACAACAAATCCTATTCCGCCTACATGTTTGAAAGAGAAAGGTGAATAAACGTCAGCAAGCTCTATTCTCCGTTTCTGCAATGAAATGGTGCAAAAAGCGTGGGTATTATGATTCCTTGCCTAATTTGATGCTGTTTGAGCAAAACTTTGAATAACTATGTCACAGACAAACAGACGTAACACATTGAACGATTTTCATGAAAATCCATCGCCCAGTTCACACTACCATCACCTGGTGGAAAAGTTGCACGAATCACTGTGTTGTGCCATATCGTCAACAGAAGGCGCTAGTGTGAAACGTCAAACGCATAGAAAAACGATGCGCGCGCCTCTGGTTGTGAAAGCCACAACTATGAAAATTTAAAATGATCGTTAAAAGCGTGGTCGATGGAAATCTCGCAAGTGTTACGTCTGTTTGTCTGTGACTATGTTGTTTATGTTGCAAGAAATGGAGAAAACAACAACACTGTTGCCCAAAGTTTTGCTCAAACAGCATCATATTAGGCAAAGAATCATAATACCCACGCTTTTTGTACCATTTCACTGCAGAAACGGAGAATAGGAGGCAATCAGTGAAGTACTAGATTGAAAGTAGTGAGCTGGATTTTTGTATGGCGAGATGATCAATTCTCCATTTCTGCAATGAAATGGTGCAAACAGCGTGGGTTATATGATTTATTGACTAATTTGATGCTGTTTGAGCAAAAGTTTGAATAACTGTGTTGTTGAAGTTCCAGAAAAAAATAATACAACAACACAGTTATTCAAACTTTTGCTCAAATAGCATCAAATTAGCCAATAAATCATATAACCTACGGTGTTTGCACCATTTCATTGCAGAAATGGAGAATTGATCATCTCACCATACAAAAATCCAGCTCACTACTTTCAATCTAGTACTTCACTGATTGCCTCCTATTGACCTTCTCACCATACTAAAATTCAGCTCATTACTACAAATCTAGTACTTCACCGATCTGTCCTATTGTGAACCCAGCAGGAAAAAAGCTCAAAAATGTGAAGTTAGCGGGAAATTTTTTTTTCCTGCTCGAAGTTCGTGCCATGAGGTGTAGGCGGCGCTTTAGGTGAGCTTTTTTCCTGCTCGAATTTTCCTGCTCATTTAGCAGAGGTCTTTGCCGGTAGTCGATGGAACTCCGTTGATGGAAACAAACGATAGCACTCTGCGATGAAATATTCCAATTCTCACTATTCACTGTGCGATGGTGTTGTAATTGGGGACTACGAAGGTGATGATTTTGTTTGCGGTTTTCTGTGAGAAAGTGAAGGAGGGAAGATTTTTTGCTTTTTTTTCACTCATACTCCCATAAGAAACCCCGTAGGAAGAAAGAGTGTTTCCCGGCTCATCAACCTTCGTAGTCCCCAATGGCTGGAACCCTTTAACAGGTAACTCACTGCTCAAACTTGGAGAAATCTATGGCTCT
>NW_026917236.1:0-25000 GCF_035046485.1 Aedes albopictus
ACGTCGCGGATCTGGCAACCAAATGGAAGAACGGTCCGCAATTGAGCATGGATAACCCATGGTTTGAAGGCGTAGAATTCCTACACAAATCCGAAGAACAGTGGCCCGAGGAGCGACCACTACCAGATACCAGCGAAGAGCTTCGTTCTGCACATTTCCAACTAGGCCACTTTGCTCCACCGATCGACATCTCACGGTTCAGTTCGTGGACTAGATTACACCGAGCCACCGCGTATGTTCTGCGCTACATCGACAACCTTCGCCGGAAGAAGTCTGGTCAACAATTAGAACTCGGCGGGCTGCATCAGGACGAGCTGCAGCGAGCTGAACGTGCTTTATGGAGTTTGGCTCAGTTCGAGGCGTACCCCAATGAGATTGCTGTACTTTCCAAGTCCCAAGGTTCACCGGATGATCGACACCGTATTGTCAAGAAGTCTAGTCCAATATACCGTACCTGGCCTTTCCTGGACAACAATGGGATTCTTCGTATGCGAGGCCGAATAGGTGCTGCACCATACGCACCGACGGAAGCTAAGTTCCCGGCAATCCTCCCCCATCGTCATCCACTAACTGTTCTTATTGTAGACTGGTATCATCGTCACTTTCGCCACGCTAACCGAGAAACCATTGTTAACGAGCTACGACAAAGATTTGAAATCGCCAACCTCAGAGCACTTGTGCAAAAAGTTGCGAAAAATTGTATGTGGTGTCGAGTGACAAAGGTGTCGCCAAAAACCCCAGCCATGGCACCACTACCAGAGATGCGACTGGCATCATTTGTCCGACCCTTTACATTTGTTGGGCTCGACTACTTCGGACCGGTGCTTGTCAAGGTGGGCAGAAGCAATGCGAAGCGATGGGTGGCCCTCTTCACCTGCCTGACAATTAGAGCCGTGCACTTAGAAGTTGTCCATTCGCTGAGTACCGAATCCTGTATTATGGCAGTACGACGCTTTGTCGCACGACGAGGACCACCAAGAGAATTCTGGACGGACAACGCAACCTGCTTTCAAGGGGCGGGTAACGAGTTGAAAGCAGAGATCGAAGCCAAAACCCGAGCTCTGGCACTAACATTCACGAGTGCTCAGACGAGCTGGAAGTTCATTCCCCCATCCACTCCTCATATGGGTGGAGCATGGGAGAGGCTCGTCCGCTCGGTGAAAGTGGCGATTGGAGCGATGCTGGAAGCACCCCGCAAACCAGATGATGAGACCATGGAGACGATTCTCTACGAAGCAGAGGCCATGGTGAACTCTAGGCCACTCACCTACATCCCATTGGAATCTGCTGATGAAGAGGCGTTGACACCCAACCACTTTATACTTGGCAGTTCCAACGGAGAAAAACTCCTACCTACAGAACCCGTGGATCAACGAACAACTCTTCGTAGTAGCTGGAAACTAGCCCAATTCATCTCCGATCAGTTCTGGGCTAGATGGCTAAAAGAGTACCTCCCCGTAATTACTCGACGAACCAAGTGGTTCGAAGAAACTAAAGATCTAGAAGTTGGCGACCTGGTACTGGTGGCTGGTGGAACGGCGAGGAACCAGTGGATTCGAGGAAGGATTGAGCAAGTGTTCCCGGGACGGGACGGCCGGGTTCGTCAAGCGCTGGTTGGAACGTCATCTGGGACCCTACGAAGATCAGCCGCAAGAATTGCTGTTTTGGACGTCGTGAAGAATTGTGAAGCAAGTTCAAGGTTTCAAGGAGTTCCTGATTCTCACCAAGCTTCACGGGTGGGGGATTGTTACGACGGGGTCCCTCGTTACGCCGACACCGCTGAGTATGTCGTGTCATCGGTCGACCGACAGCTGCCCGAGACACGTCATCAAACTGACAGAAAGAAGATGTGATGAAAAATTGAAAGTCATGCAGTTGAACTCAGTTCGGATTGTTCTAGGAATTTATTAAGCTATACAAAATACTATTCTACCTAATCTAAATTTGATATTCTATTTAATTCTACCTTACCACCAACGACAAATTTGAGTTTGCTATCCAGATTTAGTGAAGAACCCCAACATAGCCATATCCATAACATCCGCAGAACAACAAATTTGACCGGTTTTCGTAAAAATCGTGCCTCAGCTTTTGATCCCGGCTCGACGCATAAGACCTTCCAGGCGACATTGAACAGCTGGTGCTGGCATAAAAGTCCAACATCTTGTCGTAGTGCCCGGCGAGATTTGAATGAACTATACAGATCACGCGAAACCCTTACGCAGTTTTTTACACCGTATATCGTCGCTTTGATCAATCTAGTGTGCTTTCCGGTTAAGCCATTATCGTCCATGAGTTTCCATAGCTCTCTGCGGTCAATACTGTCGTACGCCGCCTTGAAGTCGATGAACAACTTCCCTTAGTGTGGGAATTGGATCGTTTCCGTCCTCTGCTGCACTGATGTAGTCCTTTCCTTGGTTGCTTTGGTTTCCCGTGCCTACTTTCCCTATCCCATTCAAGTGCTCGTCGAAGTGTTGCTTCCACCTTTCGATCACGTCACGTCCGTCCGTCAAGAGGCCCTTTCCTTATCCTTGTATATTTCGGCTCGTGGCACGAATTCGTTGCGGGATGTGGTTTAGCGCCTGGTAGAACTTCCGTGTTTCTTGGAAACTGTACAGCAGCTCCATTTCGTTGCACTCCGCTTATTCCAGGCGGAGGTTTTCCACCCGAAAGAGGCGAGTCTGCTGTTTCTGCTTTTGTTTGCAACGTTCCACATTCTGCCGCGTTCCTTGCTGCAGCATTACCGATGCTGGGTCATTAGGCCGAAGGTCATTAGGCCGAAGGCCATTAGGCCGAAGGTCATTAGGCCGAATGGTCATTAGGCCGAATGGTCATTAGGCCGAATGGTCATCAGGACGAATTGAAAATTAGCCGTTACCTGGAAACTTTTATTGGCTACGCAGTCTTTATTCTTTAAACGGGTTTATTGTTTACCCAACGTTTCGGCACTTAAGGATGGTGCCGTTTTAAGAATAAAGACTGCGTAGCCACTAAAAGTTTCCAGTTAAAGTAACAGTCGTTCCCTTAAAAGCGTTGTTTTTACCTTTTCCAACAATTTTTGCCAAAAACTAGTTTAACAATGAAACTAGAAAGAATAACCTATTTTTTAAAGAAGGAAAAATTTAAGAATTGAATATCAGCAGTTTCAGCGCCAAAAACTATTTTAGCAATGGTACTAGAAAGAACAGCCTATATTTAAAAGAAGGAAACATTCATGGGTAAAATATCAGTAGATTCAGCATCAATAAAGTATCTTCGTGCCCAGTGCTGAAAAATTCATTTCGTCATATCTAAATTCAATCACCTACAGCTCATTTTAGAAGCTGAACCTGAGAATATGATATATGAAAAACTTGTGCAGCTAGACCAGTTCTGCTAGAAAGTCACGGAAAAACCGCTATTTTTCGAATATTTTGGGTAAATGTCACGGACTACCTTTGAAAAATGCCAAATGATATTCACGGTGAATATCATTTAGCATTTTTCAAAGGTAGTCCGTGACATTTACCTTAAATATTCGAAAAATATCGGTTTTTCTGTGACTTTCTAGCAGAACTGGTCTAGCCACACAACTTTTTCATATACCATATTCTCAGGTTCAGCTTCTAAAATTAGCTGTAGGCGATTGAATTTAGATATGACGAAATGAAATTTTCAACACTGTTCGTGCCTGTCACATGATACACACATGCAAAATGGTCATTTGCAGAGGAAGCTCTCAGTTAATAACTGATAATAAGCTGAGAAGCAGGCTTTGTCTCAGTGGGGACGTAACGGCGAGAAGAAGACCCAATGAACATTCGGCCTGATGACCATTCGGCCTAATGACCATTCGTCCTAATGACCTTCGGCCGAATGGCCTTCGGCCTAATGACCTTCGGCCGAATGGCCTGACACCAGCATTACCACCTGCGCTGCGTTCTTCTCCTCCAAAGTCGCTCAGCATTCCTCGCAGAACAATTCGTTCCGTAGACTCCTTTTTGGAGGTGGCGAAATAAATGAGTCATTGGTCGTTTTCGTTCGTCAGCTGAGGGGCGCCGGTTTGAATTTCTCCTTCTGACCTACCTGAGCGTTTAGATTATCTATGATGACCTTGACTGCGTTTATTCGAGCTACGCGTAGAATGCTGAAATTCAAGATTCGGCCCTTTTCCTCAGCCTGCAGACTTTTCCACCGATCGGCCACCAACCGATCACGCACATCTGCATGACAGCTGTAAACAGTACACGTGTATAGAAGCATCACGGATCGTTTCCAACACACCTCCTACAGCGCTACGATTCCGAACCCGCAATATTTCAGTATATCGGCGACCGGCGAGTATACGGGTGCTCCCAATGATCAACCATGCTTCTTTTTCTTCTTTTTATGGCACTACGTCCCCACTGGTACTTGGCGTGCCTCGCTTCAACTTAGTGTTCTTTGAGCACTTCCACAGTTATTAACTGAAGGGCCTTCTTTGCCTGCCATTGAATGAATTCGTATATTGTACAAGTGCAATGATACACTATGCCCAGGGAATCGAGAAAATTTTCTCGACTACGACGGGATTCGAACTCGCCGTCTCCGGATTGGCGATCCATAGCCTTAACCACTGGGTTAACTGGAGACCCCAATCAACCATGCTAAAGGTTATAAAAAATCGGCACAATCTTTATGCCTTTCTTGTACCCTAAGTGTACTGGGAAGGCTATATGACATTCACAATACGCGCAACGTGAGACGAGACATAACCCAAGTAACACAACTTGTTGTATATGTGTTTAAAATTCACTATTCATACAAAGTCGCATGATTTTTTCGTGTATTATCAACTTAATATCAAACACTTATATAATCAAAACAGCGCAAAAATGGCGGCTTATAAAACATCTTGTAGGTTATATAAGATGTATTCCAATACACATTTTGAACTTGTAATCAAGATGTTTATCAATTATAAGATCATGCAGAATACGAATATACTACAATCGCACTCATTGGTTGAAGTTAAGCTTTGTTCTGGTGATATAACCTGCATAAAACATTTATGGTACATGACTATCTCAATTTTTATGAAGAAGATTTTTGGACGTTAAATAGATTGGAAAATTCATTTATATAACAAGCTTTTCAGATACTCGACTAAACACTGTTTATACTGACAAGAAGAAAAGCGTCAACAAAAATATTTTTTTACTAGATACAGCAAGCTTCATCAGCATAAGAATTGCTTCTAATGATGAAGTCCATTATTTTTATATATTCGATCGATCAATTCTGACTATACATGTCAATGGTTGCTCCTCCGTGATTGATCTGAACTGGTACCAATTGCACTGAGATCCAACTGAATAAGGAGCTGGGACATTCCACTTATTCTCAAAGTGCAATTTTAGCAGTTCATGCATATTTGATCACTTACGGCGCCGGCCAAGTCCTTATAGTCAGCTGGGAAGGGAAAGGAATGTTAGAGTGTACTGGTTGTTGCTACTAGAGACCGAGAGCACTCTGCGTCCCCACAACCCGCACGGACTAGGGTATTTGTTAGACGGAAAGTATGGGAGATCTGGGAGTCACCGTTGGGTCGGTGATGCGATCCGTGGATAGGGGTTATTTATAGTGTTCGTGATAGATTGTGTGGTGAATAAGGTGAGTAAGGTCAAGCGGCACAGCACGCTTTGGTTGCATAACTTATAGGCGTTATATATACACTGTGCTGTGAGTGGAAGTTGGAAGGGAGGGAAACGACTTTTTTTTTCAATTCGTTTCTGGTTCTAGCGATGGCTATGAACATAAGAATATACATGAGTTGAATATGTAGAGAAGAGAGAGAAAGTGGATAGAAAGATACAAAGTAGGAGGAAAAGGACGGGCCAGGGATTGAACCCATGACCTTCTGTATACGAATCAGAAGCGGTAGCCACTAGACCACCAAGCCCGTCAAGTCCATTATTTTTATATATTCGAATAACAAACTTTATAATAGATTTTGCTCAGTGGGGTGCTATGCTGTTTGATCAGCGCTTCATGATTTATCGTGAAACATCCACTTTTACTCATTCATAACTCATGCGCCTCTGAAATAAGCTAAAAATGTAGCATAAACCAGTCAAGTAATGCAGTTTTGTGAGATTTGCTTCATATATTTACACAAAAAAGCAATATGGTAGACAATCCATGAAGCCCAGAGTGCCGTACAAAAATATTGAACCATTAACAATTTTAATAAATACCATAACTGCGTGCATGATTAATTTTTGTCTGATTATTGCGCAATCAAAACAATGGAATTGTTAACTAATCACATCTGCTAGTTTTTGTATTGTAATAAGAAAACAAAGTATATGGGAATGCTTTTAATTAATTATTTGTGTACTAATATTTTTCTTCGGAACTGTAAACATTATTTTTTTCTAATGAGAAATAGGATACATTTTTGTGACCTTTTAATAGATTCAGCAGACTGTTGAAATCACCATTTAATTACATTTATCGAGCAACAGATACAACAGATTTTATAACAACTTATTTTAACGTTTTGAATACATCTAGATAACGTTTATTCAACAAACTCATTTGTTACTTATAATTTAGTTTTATGATAGTTATTCAAGCGCCAAAATAACTGAATTACAACATGTTGCTTGCCTTGTTTACGTCTGTCAAAATGTCAAATATTCTCAATAGTAAACACAAATAACAGGCAGAGGGTTGTCATTGTTTTTCAGTTCTCGCGGGATTCTGAGCACACAGCGTAAATCGTCTGTTTAATTTTATCAGAGTTCGGAATAAGCGCACCAGATCCTTGCCGGGAAGTGTTTACTCTGTTTACTGGACGTTAAAATGAAAAACGGAGGCTGCTCGGTAAACGCCATACCGGGAAATTAACGAGTATAAGTGAAACCGTCTGACTTGACTGCTAGACCACTGCTTGCAATAGGTCTCAGCAGATATGTATTTTCTGGGCGCTCAGCTGAGAATCACGCGAACGGTCTCGTTTTAATTCTACCGGAGCTCGATCCTACCCGTGATTAGTTAATAGTGAGCGTTGGTTAGCTTTAGTGATGACATTTTGAGGGAACCATTGTGGTAGACATCGATGTCGTTTGACGAGATGGTTATTAGTTGTGGATGCTCTATAAATGTTTTATATTTGTAGAATCATTGCATTTCAAATAGCCAATTGCACTCTGTTGAATTGTGTTTATCAGCCAAAACAAATATAACTCAATTATTACATAATGTGTTGTCTGATACGCTTATAAGGCTTTTATAAACCATCTTTTGAAACTGAAATTTTCAAAGATGTTTTCTGTGTTACTTGGGAACACTTAGGTACCGGCCAGAGTGGCGCGGAAATTTGCACGTAAAGGAACAACAATCAATAATAAGGAGCTGTCGAAGCGTATGTGACGCGTCCACTCTGACCGTACCCTTATAGTTATTACAATCGTCAAGATATTAAAATTTACCTTTCGTCTACCGGTTTCGGGCGCGAAGTCGCCCATCAACAGGACAATGTCCGACTGATTGTCTTCAGTTTTCGTACGATGTTCGTACACGTCCGAAAAGAAGAGATGCTACTGGGGTGTCGTGTCTACCAGATTAAAAAGCCACGACGCAATGGGCGGGTCGTCTTCATTCATCAACGGCCTTTGTGTGTTGCTGATGCACATTGACTCCCAAGCGTTTAAGGACAAACGTCTTGAAGTCCCGTTTCAACAGTGCATCAGAACTTCAGACGCACAAATCTCAAGAAGAAAGCTTCAAACAACAGTGCATTTTATTATTCTGTTCTTGCTTACTTGTAATAAGCTTAAAATAAGACGATCAGCTGCGCTGGTTTTGTTTACGAAGAGATTTGTGCGCTCAAAATCGTGAGTAGGTGCCAAAGTCGGCCATTGTGGCGGCCATTTTGGGATTCTAACAAATCTGTCCTTAAGTGCAACGTTTTTCTTACGCTTTTAACGAGTTTTGCATTATTCCAATCAATTTCATGTTGGGAGTCTACTGTATGCGCTGCCACGCTGGATTCGGTTGCTTTGAAAGACTGGACAGTATTTTTGTGCTTTTTTAAGGGAACTTTCACTTTCCACTTTTGGCCAATGTAAACTGCCGGGCAGTCCTTACATGGTTTCTTGTATATTCCGGATTATTCATCCGGCGATACCTTGTCTTTAAGGTTGCATAAAAGGTCATGTAAGGTCTTGTCGCTTTTATGTACAACGTGTAGATTTATTTGATTGGTTATCCTGGGGTAAAACGGCAAGCTGATTCGTCTGATTTCTTCTGGGTTCTGTTGAAGGGTTGTAATGCTCATGCGGTGGGTTTTCCGTTTGTGCTTCTTCAAAATTTTGTTCACAAAAGTCCTGTCGTATCCGTTCACCTCAGCTGCTGTATAAACACGACTTTTTTCTTCTTCAAACTTGTCGCGCTCCATGGGTATATTGTACAGCCGGTGTGCCATGGAGGTAAAAGCAGCTTGCTTCTGAGCGCCTGATTGGATGTCAGATATAATATACCTATCCGTTGATGTGGGTTTGCGGTATATACCGAACTTCAACGTGTCGTCTTCCTTTTTGGTGATCAATAAATTGATAAACGGAAGGCTCCCTTCCACTTCTCTCTCTACAGTAAAATTGATCGTGTTGTGTTGTGAATTTAGCATCGCCAGAGTCTGCTCGAGGTAGCGCTCCTTCACCGGGGCGAAAACATCATCTACATATCGACACCAGATTCTCGGAAACAGTTTTTCTTCTGAGCTTCATCCTCGAAGTCGATCATGAAGAGGCCTGCAAGCTGTGGGGACAACTTGCTATACCCATGATAAGTCCAAACGTCTGTTTATAAAACTTTCTCCAGAAGGTGAAAAAGTTTTGATTCATGCATACCTGAGCTATGGATATTTAGATATGCCTCTATATGGTTGGATGGAGCACGGCTGCGTTCTAGATGTCGGCGTAGGCTGTGCAGGGCTTCGGTGACGGGTACGCTGGGAAACAATGCGGCGACGTCAAACGAAACTAAAATTTCCTTCCTCCGCAATTTGAAACTCCCCGATCTCTTTACCAAATCGATCGAGTTTTCACACTTTTCCCATGCCTAACAGGGTATTTCTTCATCTCATTCACAAGCCAAGTTGACATTTTTTTCCGTGGGGGTGCGGACGTTGGAAGAAATGGTTGTAGTTCAATCGCAACAATTCCAAACAAAGTATTTTCAATCCCCTTTTGTGTCTAAAATTATTGCGCAAAATTTTGAAGCGACTGGTTGCACAGTCGCGCTTTGTAATGTGGTTGAAATTTGAATGGGATTTAGTCTGGGGGATTCCACTTGCTGTACAGAAAAAAACTTTGTCGAAGACCGCAAAGTGATTTGTGATTGTGAAAAAAGTTATATCCTAGCTATCGGCCTCCAGTGATAGTGAAGGTAGTCATACTGTCAACTAAGAGGTCTGATATTTTTAGCTCTGGCTATGCTACGCTCGGAATTTGTCAAGAATATGAGCGTTGAATAAGTTTCCCAATTCGATGATGGTTTTGGGAAAACAATCTTGCTTGCTTTTCTCAATAGAGAATTCTCCGGATTCAGGAACACTTTCAGGATCACTGGGTTTTATATGCCAGCTCCACCGGTTCTCTCCAGAGCACTAAAAGGCCATAACTGCGAAACGCCCTGACCGATTTGGACCGTTTTCAAATGCAAACACTGCGGTGAAATTCCGATTCGAGCTAAAATCGGTGAATGGGAATTGGCTTAAAAGTGAGTGACCTTTTTTTGTACACATATTCATCGAAATGAGTTGAAAATATTAGTATATTGATATACTTGAGTCGACCCTCTGAGCATTCTGTCTAAAATTGGTTTTATGAGTGTGAAGAACATCTTTTTCGGAATAACCGGCAAATGTTCGTAAAATTATCTATTGTCTAGGAGGTGAACCAGCCTGTGGCTGAAAGCCTCACTAATACAGAAAATAATAATATATTGTCTCCCATGTTCTGTTAGGATTTCTCCACACATTGCAGCTTGCTCAAGGAATTTGAGGATTTTGTCAGAATTTAGCAATTTTTGGAGAAACACTTTAAACCTCATTTACCGTCAAGGCGCCATTCACCGTGGGGGCTCAATGTTGTATTGGTGAAATTGAAGGGAAATTGTCATATCATTCAATCATAATATGGAAATAATGAACAAATATTCGAAGGCACACGGTGAATGGCGCCTTGACGGTACTTGTAAGCTGGTTTTGTCATCCCTTTGCTTCTAACCTTATCATTTGTCTTACAATATTACCAGAGATTTTATTGAAACAACTCATTTTTGTCAAATTAGGGTTTCCTCATTCGATTACGAATTCTTACAGAAATTACATTACAATAGAATTGACAAAACCTGCAGGATTATCGAGAATTTTAATAGATATTTCAGGGGACGCACAGAAAACGATGTTTGCTTCAAAGTTCCGATTGTGATATATATACATTTTTCTTCATGAATTCAAACTAATCGAAGTGCTTAGGTGATTGCACCGTCCAATAAAATGAAATTTATTTTTTGGTGATATTATACACATTACAACATTACACACTTACATGAGGTTTCCCTCAAATCTTAGTCGACAATCGTCTATCTCTAACGATCAAGACAGTGATCAACATCTTTGTCCACAAAGAATAACTCAAACCTTTTGATGTTCCAGATAACTAAACTATACAACTTCATACATTAACATATGCCATTGTGACACATGTTCCCCCTTTACGACAGCACTAATTGCTCTGGGAGATACATACGTAGGTAAATGATTTTCCGTGTTTCTCTAGAGGATACAGAGCATTTCCTCACAGAAGCCGAACTAATTAGAAACATCCGTCATCTGTTGACTGACCCGCAGCCAAGCAGAACAGCGAAAATGGTGCACCACTGCACTGATGCAATTGCACAACCTATAAGAGGCATTTTATGTTTGGACAATCCATTAGAGAATCATTCGCCGCTAAGATTGATGGACTTCTGATGTCGCCCCCGAGTGCAAACATGTAGGTGTTGTGCATCGAGAACCATTTTGCCCAATCATCCCCGCTTCGGACGCCTGCTGCACATCTCGTGCACTGCACACACGATCCAATCACGAGAATCCCGCGTTGCTTCTGAATGGGTCAGTTGGTTACGTGTTGGAGACGACATCTACGACGATCGCCACCCATAGTAGCTACGGGATTTCAAAATAATGAATCGCGGATGAAGTATTTATTTTTATCTTTTCTGGTATCCATTCTCGTGCGCGTTTTTGTTTGTAAGCAAAAGACGCGCATCTGTTGAGCTCCCGTTGCTGCTGCTCAATGAAAATGTTTGTTACCTATATCTACATATGGGACAATTTTACGGTTGACCGAGCGGTGAGGATGGCGCGCTGCGTTCGTCGTCAGCAGGAGGCGGTCATCCAAGGTTGCGACCATTCATTTGCAAAGATTTACATTCATTTGCTATTATCTCAGTTCAGAAGCATGCTATCGAAAAACAATGTATGGATGAATTTAACCTTGTAGTTTTATCTGAAAGTTTGCCGAATAACATTGGGGTCGCAAACGTACACCATAGTCGTGAGCGAGCTGTGAAGGCAACTCTCCACGCGGTGAATGTAAATTTCATTCACGCTGTGGAAAGTTGCCTTCACAGCTCGCTCACAACTTTGGTATGCGTGTGCGACCCCAATGTTATTTGGCAAACTTTCAGATAAAACTACAAGGTTAAATTCATCCATACATTGTTTTTCGATAGCATGCTTCTGAACTGAGATAATAGCAAACGAATGTAAATCTTTGCAAATGAATGGTCGCAACCTTGCGGTCATCTATGTAGGTCCTCGTCCGGTTTGATGTCACACCAAACCACACGGCGGTGACATCGGCCGTCAACGTCACCGTTGCGATCGCCAAGCCGAAAGTGATCGTGCGCAGTAGCAACAGCAACAGCAACAACAACTAGAACAGCGTGTTGGCTGTCGTCAGATCTTGGCACTTGCCGTGCACGAGACGTGAAACTTGACGGTGCGTTCTAGGGAGAGGTGGTCCGGCTAGCACCAATCAAGCTTTTCCAACAATTTCTTCTTTCTTAGCTACATTTAAGAACGACGCAAATCATGAAAAGAAACCGTGCCGAATACACTTATTAGAAATTTAACATTATTTTGACAACATGTAGGTATGAACAACCATGCGTCTCCATGGGTTTACTCTGAATTAGAGCAGGTGTCTTAATTTTCATATAAATGTTCCTCATGCTAATTGTTGTCTTATGAAGTGTATTTTACACTTTCTATGAACATAATTAACTTGCAAATTGATAAGCTTGGATATTTCCCCCGTCGTAGAATCGTTCTAAACACTTTTCTCCTACAAAGCATATCTCGAGAGGAAAAGCCGTGGGAGATTTTTCTCATTCTTTCTTAATAATGCGCGCCCGTGTAATTTATGCGCCTCTGGGTATCATTCGGCGCGTGGTGACACTGAGCTACTGACAATGCCACCACCAGAATACATACGTGATAATGACATGTTTTATAATTCGCACTTGTTTTCTAGTTGTGAACAATAGGTCGCTGAAAAGCTGTTGTTGGATGTGTGCCATGCCGGCAAAAAATCACATAATTTCATCAGCAGTGGCCTTGAAGTAATTACGGCCAATTGGTGTTTTCCTGGATTTCCATTCCAGGAGTAT
Source organism: Aedes albopictus (assembly GCF_035046485.1). Classification (NCBI taxonomy): domain Eukaryota; kingdom Metazoa; phylum Arthropoda; class Insecta; order Diptera; family Culicidae; genus Aedes; species Aedes albopictus. Next base: position 12,706 of record NW_026917236.1, read on the forward strand.
TATTTATCTGCATATTTGAAATAAACATGGAAAACTGGACTGGAATCAATATATTTATTAATATATTTGCATTTTTTTTTTTTGATCGTCAGTGTAAGTTTTCCGGTTCTACCTCCTACATATAAAGGCATGGCGTTCGCTCTTGCTGAGAATTGCAATCGTTCCAGACAATGAATGCAGGCCAACGCAACGGTTGACCATCACCTGAATTTTCCTTCTACCGTCAGGTTTTCATTTCATTTTGCTTTTGCTGAGCTCTTATTCACGTAGCTACGTGATGGAGGATGATTGAGCAAATAAACAAATGGACATGATGGTACACAACTCCAGCAGACACCTTAATGATGTGTCTTTAAGGTAGCCAAAACAAACAATTAAACAAGTTATTGTTTAACTTAATAAGTCAAGGCTGGCGATGAGATACCTACGATGTTCGCTGATGCATTCTGCCAGTTATCCGGATGGTTTATAGCGCTTTTAGTATCTGGAAGTTGAAATACAGGAGGCAGCTAGGGATATGCTTAGATTTCCATATGCTTAGTCATATGCTTAGATTTCCATTCCAATTATTGTACTAGCTATTTTTCCTAATCAATAAATAGGGTATCAGGATGCTTCGTTTGCATAGTTCCCTCGTTCGGCCTATCTTAACATAAACCAAAAACTCAAACAAACACGCATAATTGGAGATCGTAAAAGCTATGCGACAAACAACTGTTACATTTCGTTTCAATTTTAGCGCTTTAGAGCATTAAAATTGAAAAAAAAAATGTCACTTTGTTTAGCTTTTGTAGACGCCATGATTATTCGGCTTGGTGGGTAGTCTATACACATGATCATAAATGTCATGTTTCTGGGACATTTCGAATTGACTTTTCGATAACTGAACATTTGATGCAACGGTCAAATACGCTACTTTGAACTAGTACATTTGTTTTCAACGAATAATTACTTTTTTTTATTTAGTTTGATGTTCATGATAATACTGAATCAACAATTTGCCGCCATAGTACTCGATTTGCAGCTGCAGCTCTCCAACTTCGGTCACGCCCAACACTCGCCAGATCACGCTCCACCTGGTCCGCCCATCGTGCTCTCTGCGCTCCACGCCTTCTTGTACCAACCGGATGGTTAGCAAACACGAACTTTGCAGGGTTGTTGTCCGGCATTCTTGCAACATGCCCTGCCCACCGTATCCTTCCGGCTTTGGCCACTTTCTGGATGCTGGGTTCGTCGTAAAATGCAGCGAGCTCGTGGTTCATCCTTCTCCGTCACACACCGTTCTCCTGCACGCCGCCGAAGATCGTCCTTAGCACCCGTCGCTCGAAAACTCCGAGTGCTTGCACGTCCTCCTCGAGCATCGTCCATGTATCGTGTCCGTAAAGAACCACCGGTCTTATTAACGTCATGTACATGGTACATTTGGTGCGGGGGTGAATCTTTTTTTACCGCAGTTTCTTCTGGAGCCCATAGTAGGCACGATTTCCACTGACGATGCGCCTTCGTATTTCACGGCTCACGTTATTGTCAGCCGTTAGCAAGGAACCGAGGTAGACGAATTCTTCTACCACCTCGAAAGTATCCCCGTCTATCGTAGCATTGCTGCCAAGGCTTGCCCTGTCTCTAGTTAGGTCTCTAGTTAGCCTAGTGGTTAAGGCTATGGATCGCCAATCCGGAGACGGCGGGTTCGTTTCCTGTTCCGGTCGAGAAAATTTTCTCGACTCCCTGGGCATAGTGTATCATTGTACTTGCCTCACAATATACAAATTCATGCAATGGCAGGCAAAGAAAGCCCATCAATTAATAACTGTGGAAGTGCTCAAAGAACACTAAGTTGAAGCGAGGCAGGCCAAGTCCCAGTGGGGACGTCGAGCCATAAAGAAGAAGAAGAAGCTTGCCCTGTCTCGCTCAGTCCCACCTACCAGCATGTACTTTGTCTTAGCCGCATTCACCACCAGTCAGTCCGACCTTTGCTGCTTCACGTTTCAGGCGGGTGTACTGTTCTGCCACCGTTCCAAATGTTCTAGCAATAATATCCATGTCATCCGCAAAACAGACAAATTGGCTGGATTTCGTGAAGATCGTACCCCGGCTGTTGAGCCCGGCTCGTCGCATAACACCTTCAAGGGCGATGTTAAATAGTAGGCAGGAAAGTCCATCACCTTGTCGTAGTCCCCGTCGCGATTCGAATGAACTGGATAGTTCACCCGAAATCCTTACGCTGTTCTGCACACCGTCCATCGTTGCTCTTATTAGTCTAGTCAGCTTCCCGGGAAAGCTGTTCTCGTCCATAATTTTCCGTAGCTCTGTGCGGTCGATACTGTCGTATGCCGCTTTGAAGTCGATGAACAGGTGATGCTTTGGGACCTGGTATTAACGGCATTTCTGGAGGATTTGCCGTACGGTGAAGATCTGGTCCGTTGTCGACCGGCCATCGATGAAACCGGCTTTGTAACTTCCCACGAACTCATTTACTTTAGGTGAAAGACGACGGAAGATGATCTGGGATAGCACTTTGTAGGCGGCATTCAAAATGGTGCTCGCTCGAAAGTTCACACACATTAATTTGTCGCCTTTCTTGTGGATGGGACAGATTATCCCTTCCTTCCACTCCTCCGGTAGCTGTTCGGTTTCCCAGATCTTGACTACTAACTGGTGCAGACAGGTGGCCAACTTTTCCGGGCCCATCTTGATGAGTTCTGCTGCAATACCGTCCTTACCAGCCGCTTTGTTGGTTTTGAGCTGGTGGATGGAATCCTTAACTTCCCTCAGCGTGGGAGTTGGTTCGTTCCCGTCCTCTGCTGCACCAACATAGTCATTTCCTCCGCTGCCTTGGTCCTCCGTGTATACATTCGCTTCGCCATTCAGGTGCTCGTCGAAGTGCTGCTTCCACCTTTCGATCACCTCACGTTTGTCCGTCAGGAGGCTCCCGTCCTTATCCCTGCAGATTTTGGCTTGCGGCACGTAGCCTTTGCGGGATGCGTTGAGCTTCTGGTAGAACTTACGTGTTTCTTGTGAACGGCACAGCAGTTCCATTTCTTCGCACTCCGCTTCTTCCAGGCGGCGCTTTTTCTCCCGGAAGAGACGGGTCTGCTGCTTCCGCTTCTGTCTGTATCGCTCCACATTCTGTCGGGTTCCATGCTGCAGAATTACCGCTCGTGCTGCATCCTTCTCCTCCAGAACCGCTCTGCACTCCTCATCGAACCAATCGTTTCGTCGACTCCGTTCTACGTACCCGATACCCGAGAAAAGTCTGATAGCAAATTGAAAACTACTTTTGATGTTGTGATATTGCAAACTTTGATAACTCAGGTTGTAGTCGTTTTGGTCGTTTTAACGGTTAAAACATCAAAAATAAGAGCAGAAAAATGTTCCTGTGACAGCAAATTGAAACAATTCTTGCTATCGATGATAGCAAATAGATAACTGTGTTAGTTATCTGCACAAAAAAAATGAAAAGTCGTTAAATGTAGAGATTTTTTGATTAATATCAAATCATAAATGCAATCATATAATTGCACTAAAGATATATCCCTAGAATTACTTTACAGAGTTTACTAAAAGGTTTAAAACTATTCTAACACTAAATATTTATATTGATTTGAAATAACAGCAAACCGAAAACATAATTTGAAATTAAATTAAGTAAAGATAAACTTATATCAAAATGTGATATCAATTTGTTGCTGAATACAAATCATGTTTTCGATTTGCTGTGATTTTGTTGTTGAACTTTCCTCATACAAACTTCAACTCATTTGCGCTAGCTTAGTTTTCAAAAGATTGAGCTGAATCTTTCACAGCTTGTTCTCACCCAAAGGCACAATTCGTAGTGGTGCCCCGTGGGACTTGACTACTTTTACAAATGTAGGCAGGTCTATACCGTACTGATGACATGTCAACATAAACTGTCTCTGCTGATCTGCGCATTTGCATCTCAGATGACTATTTTGACATTTTGTTTTGAGTACTCTCCGCAGGCCTAATCATGGCTCTCATGGAACCCGTCGTTCATGGCATCGGGTTTATCGTTCTTTGGCGCATAAATGCTGATTAGGCTGTAGTTGAAGAATTTGTTCCCTATTGTCAACACACAGATTCGGTGGTTTATCGGCTTCCACCCAATAAATTTTAGCTCTATTGAGTTGTATTGCATTCCTAAGCTGGTTAATTTATTTCCGTGCACTAATCTAAGAAGCAGAGGCTTTGTCCCAGTTGAGACGTTACGCTAAGAAGAGGAAAAAAAGAAGAGGACAAAAGGATAGTACAGCAAGCTAGAACAATCAAGGGTAAGTGTACCAATTATAGCCATAGTGGTTCCCTATTTGGCCATAGTGTTGTCAAGCTTTGACCTATTATGAACGTTTTAGTAGCAAGATTGTAAATGTATCTTGTCATTAAAATTCTAGAAATAATGCAAAATTTTGAATTATTACAAACAACCACATTGACCAAATAGGGAACAACCATGGCGATAACTGGTACACTCAGCCTATGAATGAAGGCCTTGTTACGGTATTCATTCGCTGGTTTCCGTATAAGGTAAAAAAAAACAAATTCTGTGTCCTGAAACTCTAATGAGCTCTAAGTATGCCGCTCTCTGCATAGCTGTGTGGCAAGCTTAGAACTATTTGGTAATGGAGTAGTTTTCAATCTACAAGGATGGGTTCGGGCCCGTCGAACTATCATAGAGTGAGCTATCTGCTGCTCACTCAGTAGGTCAGCTCCAGAAGTACGTTCTCCATCGTTCTATATCGACTGATACTGCACCGACTGACTTCGTTTCTGTTAACTCTCCGCTTTACTTATCAAACTGCTCTCAGCCGCAAATATCTCATGTCGTATGTCTATGTCATGGTGCACACGTCATACTGGGAGCAGCGACGCCAGTGACCGAAAAACACAGGAATCCTTGTGGAGGACTTTCCGGAAAAATGTCTGGGGTAATCCCTATAGGAGTTCTTGAATATAAATTCCTAAATTCTTGAGAGACCCCTAGAGGTATTTACGGCAAACAACCTCAGAATAAGATTCCATAGGAATTTCTGGAGAACTTCTGGAGAAATGTTTGAAAGAATGTCCGGTTGAATCCCTGGATAAACTCAGGAGGAATTCTAAAATAAGTCCTTGTTGAAGTTCCATAGACAAATTTATAGAGAAATTCTCTGTAAATCCATGGAAAATCCCTACAGGAAATCTTGGGTAAATCTCTGATGGAATCTCTGGTGAAATTCTTCCCCGAAAAACTCTTTGAAAAATTCTAGGATAATCCCTTGGAGAAATCCCTAGAGGATACCTGAGAAAATTTCTGGAGGAATAACTGGTTGTATCCCTAGAGAAATCCATGGAGAAATCTCTAGAGGAAACCATGGCAAAATTCCTGGAGCAATACCTGGACATACCCATGCAAAAAAATCCTTGTACAATTTCTTTATAAGTGCATAAAGAAATCCTTCCAGGAACCTCTGTTCAAATATCCAGGGAATCCCTGGAGAAATCTCTTGTGGGTTTTCTAGACGTACTCCCAAATAAACCACTCGTGGAATTTATAGAGGAATCCCTGGTGGAATAATTGAATTATTCACTTATGAAATACCTAGATAAATACCTGAATGGACTGATAGACATATCTCTGGAGGAATCCCTGAAGAAATCTCTGGAGGAATTCATGGAGCAATCACTTGAAAGGCACACGCATAACATATGTTGGACTGGACGTATCACAAACATAACAAGGACTAAAAACATCTAATACGTTATTGTTCAAACAGGGGGGAAAACAACATTCTTCTAACTCATTAGAGTGTGACAATATACATACGCCTAGCATAACGTCCTCTGGCATATAAATCCCTAACTAAAGAGCCAATTGTCAGATGACCATTAGCTTGTTGAATAATTTTGCCGAAGAAGGAATTATTTGATATTATCTGGGTTTATTTAAAGGTGTTTGAATATTTCTCACACTATTGCCGCCTAGGGACGATTCTCGAACCAAAGTTGTCATTGTCAGATACAAAGTTGTTTACTTGTTGCTGAACAAAACGGCAAACTTCTAGCTCATTAGAGTTTAGAGATATGTGAGATACACTGCCGTTCTACGCATAATTGTTATATGGGATTCCCATACAAAAAAAATAAGACCACCAGCAGTTTTTTTCATACAAAATGGCCAGGTTTAGCGATATGTTGTTCGGTTTCTAGTGAACCGATTTGGCTGAAATTTTGACAATTGGCTTGGAATTACTTGAACTTTGATTTTTATCGAATTGGTTGAGTTCTGTTCACGACTTAAACATTTACAGATGTAGGATGCGACAAAACAAACCTTGGAACGGTGGTTATTTGTGGTCAATTAAATAAAAGTGTTCTCATGTTAAAGCACAAAAAAGTCTTCAAATCCTGCATCAGATCTTTAGACGCACAATTCTCAAGAAACAAGCTTCAAGCATTCAAATATTCCGTTCTTGCCACCTTTAAAAAAAAAACTTTAAATAAGAAGATCAGGTGCACTGGTATTGTTTACGAAGAGATTTGTGCGCCTGAAATCGATAGTAGAAGAAAAATCGCCCATTACGGCCATTTAGGGATTCTAGCAAGTCTATTCTCAAATGGAATCCCTAATTTTAGTACTAGTTCATCAATTATCATGCATCAGATATTCTTATTTATCCTTTTGTAATGGCAATCTGGAAGTGGTCCTATTATTCTGTCGAAGCGTATAACTGTAACTTTTGATGTAGTGAACAGAATAGATTGAGTTCTGTTACAATACAAATCAAAATTAACGTTATTACATAGCGTATGCCAAAATTTCAGCCAAATCGGATCACTAGAAACCGAACAGCATATCATCCAACCTGGTCATTTTGGATGAAAAGCGGCTGGTGCTCTTATGGTTTTGACGCAAGGCACAACCAAGCGGATAAATCACAAACCATTGTCTCGAAGGGCCCCTATAGCTACAGCTGTAAAGGCGTGGGTATTGAGCATAACCATGCTGAGGGTTCGATTCCCGGTTGAGCCAGGAACTTTACGTAAAGGAAATTACCTCGATTTCCTTGGGAATAAAGAATCTTCGACTGAGAAACGAGAGTGACGTTTTTGTAACATACTGAGTTGATTGGTATATGAGACTTGTTCTTAAGAGTGCTAAGGGATTTAAAGTCGGGTTTCCCAAGCGGTATTTATGCACTTTTAATGGGTGTAGAAGTAGGGTGGGGATTATTTTGCAAAATCACTCCGCGATATGATTTCCCAAGCGGAAAGTGATCTACTGGTCAGATTAAGTAAGCTGTGCAAAAATGAGCAATTTTGGTATCATTTAGGGGTCGCGCAAAAAGTTTAAGTGGAATAACATTCAAAAACCATTTCAAATTTAATGTTCAAATATAACTTTTCTTAACTAAATCGGTAATTCTAGAACCTAATTGAACCAAATTTGGCCTCAAAATAACGATATCTCTACTGGTTTTCGAGATATTTGGAAAAAAAAATCCCATTTTAGCTTTTTTTTCGGGTTGGATACTAAAATAGGGCGGCGTCATGGTCACGATTTTTTCCGCAGTCAAGTTCGCAGATTGTAAACAATCCTCGGTACCCATTACTTAATTTATTTTTAGTCCTTTACTGTCAGATGGGAGTAACACGCTAAACATAATTTACACAAAAGGCAATTTACACGGAAAAAATACACGGTAATTAAAAATATTTTGGTACCGGACAGGACACAGAAAATTAAATGGTTTTCTTCGGTACATCGAGGTCTTGAAATTAGTCTATGGTATAATTAAAGGCGGCTTGCAGTAATGACAAGCATAAAAATGTTTTTAAATTTACCATGGCAAAACATGATCATCGACCCACCAACGCTTCTTGTGTGCGTTTCGTTTCTTCTCACATCAACCGGTTCGATAGCCGAGTGGTAGTGTGCGAGCCTGGTGATGTCAAGGTTCTTGGTTCAAACCGGTTGCCACCAGAAACTTTTTTAATTGAAAATCGAGTCCATGGTAAAATTGAAAACATAATTCTGTTGAATTGAAAAGAAACTCAGTATGCACAAATTTAGTGGCGTTGTGTTTTTAAATTGACCCTCAAAATAGTAATTTTGACCGCAAGCCGCCGTTCAGTATATGGGCCTTTTCATTTGACGTCTTAAATCTGATTTTTCGGGTCGTTGACAGTTCTTCTATGGAGATGACAGGTCCGTGTGTTAATTAGCATAAAAATAAAAATTAAAAAAGGTCCGTTTGATAGCAGCTGTTGTTTAACCTTGTAAACAAATGCATACACGGACCTGTCACATAAAAAGGCCTGTATTAATTGTCAAAAACGGGTTCACAAGGTAAACAATGCAATATTGCTGTATTCAGCAGTTCTTATTTCGTCAAAAATTAACCGAACACGTTGAATAAGTGTGTAACATGCCTAAAGTAAATTTTGCCTAGGGGGTAGGGGTTAGGGGCATAATAGGGTAAAAATATTGTTCAATAATAAAACGCTGAAATACATTCTTTGATATTTCGACTATGATTTTTGTTTAGGGCCTAACTGACTTGCTCGATTTCTTTTCGTCGACTATCTCTTTCGATAATAACTTGATCAAAACAAACAAAACTATTATTCTTTTCGTTTCTAGTAGTCGTCGTCTTCGAATTTCAACCAAAAAATCTTTGGAAAACTTAATACACTTTCCGTAATAACACAAAAAGAGAATCGATGAAGAGAAATCGAAAATGCCAGTTAGACCCTTATGAAGAATCAGTGTCGATTTACTCTACAATGTAGTGAACACTCCAACGCTGTAAAAAATAAGGAAGATTCACGTTTTCGAACTCACAAAGAACAATTATTGTCTTTTTAGATTTTTTTCTTTTTTTTTCCAAATATTCAATTTAAAACATTTCGCCTGCAGTCAGGCCAACATTGAAACACAGTTGATCGACTAATTTTGTGCTTCCATAAAATAGTGTGCTTTTTATGGCTTCAAGCTCTAGCTGTGAATGCTTTTCGCCTGTGCTGTATTATTCATACATGCCGATATTGAGTATACAATACTGCCATTATACCAATTTGCTGATGTTAATTCTCATACTAGGTCTCATATGACCGGACGTGCAATGTGCATTGCTGTGCCAGTGCATTCGCTTTACGGCAACTTCTTACCAGATTTACGAGATTCAAAGTTAAGGCATGGATGGCTAGCTATGGATCATTCATGGATCACCAAGGTGATTCCAGTTGAGAGCAAGTTTTTTCTCTGGCCAATATATTTGGATCTTTGGAGAGCAAAATTAAACAACCAAGCGCCTCCATGAGTAGGTGACGTGCATTTGATAAACATAAATACGAATGTTATTCATCAGAAAATCGATGGGAAAATGTAAAAAAAAAAACAAGCGTGCCTTTTAGCGTCTAGATTCTCTCTTGGTACAAAATAGGTATACCCGCCCAAATGGTAGATGACCCTATCTATGTAGCAAACATTGGTTAGTCACTGGTAACATCACCACTAACAAATACTTTACTCTCTACTTCCACCAGAGTCTCGGCATCTTCTGCGTGATCCAGCTGGTAATGCTGCTGAAGCGACCGAAGTTGACCCTCCCCAACGGCAACAACCACTCGCTGCGGATCAAGCGACCACGGGAACTGGCCCCGCTAGCCACCAGTACGATCGCGTCCACCTCAAGCGGCATGACGTCACACACAATGACCGTTTCGTCGCTGGGCCCAACTGCCCCAACGGCCCACAGCAGCGCAAGCAGCACCATGCAGAAGCCCCCAATCGCGCAGAAGCCGATTGTGCCCAAAATCGAGCACCCGATCATCAAATAGCAGTACCGGATCCCGGCCGGGGACTGTATTCTTTGAGTTGCATTTTTGAACGATTTTTACTTTCTCGTTTCCGGTAGGTAGACTGTGCGCGTCGTTCGTATGTGTAAAGCAGGTATGTAGGAATTAAGACGAAAAGTGACTTTCGAATGCTCCTCGGACTCCGAGGACTCAACCAACACACTTAGACATTTAGAAGTTAGGGGTAAAAACCAGCCATCTCGTCCATTATTGATGTACTTAGAAACGCGTTGATAACAATTTCCGATTTTAATGATAAACGAAAGTACTTATCACTGCTACGTTTGCGTTGATGTAGAAGTGTAGCTTGTAAGGCTCATCGATTTAGCCGTTATCTCCTTTCACCACGAAGGTATCGACCAGTTCGTTATATACAGTGAAATATTTCTACGATTACCAACCAGTAAGTACAGTTGGAATCCTGTACCGGATTTTCCGATTCCGAAATATGAAGGGATGGAAACATGTATAGGCAGCGGTGGGTCAGGAAATACTTTTAATAAAACTCAATAGTAATTTATTACTGTGTTAATAGCTTTATCCGAAAAATCCAGTGCAATAACCCGCAAACATTGGGAAGAGTAGTGATTTGCAACTTATTTATGGTCACGTCCCAAGTTAACGAGTTCAGTCTTAATAGATAATAGAAAATCGAAAATGTCAGAAGTATTGTGACAATATTTCGAAAGTGTTAACTTTTCCAAGTGCAGGGCTGTTACAAAAGTGTCGATTTAGAAACCGCAAAATTCGCGCCAAGCCATTTGAAATCCACGCCGAGGTCATCAAATCCGCGCCATTCAAAACATATGGTTTTGATGGCTCAAATTATTTATAAACATTTTTTTTCCAGAATTTTTCAGGGAAAATCAACTATTCATGACCTTTGTTGCACTCCTGGTGAAGAGCAAAATTTTTGGATCAATTGTTCTTTGATTGATTATCGATCGGAGTGTCAACTATTTTACGAAAAAAGGAGCATTCTTGGCGAAACTTTTGAAATAATTTATAATTAACGTTTTGGTAGGAATCCTGAAAACCCGAAAGATCATTGAAATATGTAGATGCAAAAAAAAAATCAGAAAATTTTTGAAAACTTTTATCTAAAGAAACAAATGGAGTAATACCTGTGAAATGTATTGATTAAATCTCCACTAAACTTTATTCCTGGGGGTGATATTTATGAAAAAGGAAACATTTCATGATTACCTAAATGTCTGGCAAATGTTCTGAACATGAAGCAAAAGGTATGTAGAAAAGTATCAATTCATTGGAAAATCTATGATAAGGATTGCTGACCAAACAACACCCTTGGAAATTCGATGAGGATTTTAGCAAAAATATCCTTAGTCTTAGTATTCCGAAAGCTTCGACAAAGTATCTTGTATTCTGTATTCTGCAAAAGAAGTAGCCTGCAAAAAAAAAGATCTGCCAAGAAACCCTATACTCTTTAATATTTTTGCCCGCAACGCCCCTCTAAACGAGTGTTCCGATTGAAAATCAAAGTTTTTAGCAAAAAAAAAAAATAATCGGCAAAAATTGCATTAATGAATGATTCAGGAATTTCGTCAATTCCGTCATTCTGAAACTCATCCATAATGAATCAAGAAAATTTTGCGTGTTTAAAAGCATTTCTTATGATTGATATTCTATCCAGAGTTTTTCAAAAGCTTTTTCCATGGAATTTTCTAAAAATACAATCGTAAAAATCTGCAGGACGTCTTATATGATTTTTCTGATTTTCTTTACGATATTCTGATAAATTTAACTAGAAAATTCAACCAATTTTTTCTCTAAAACTTTCGGCAGAGGTCTTTTACAAATTCCAAAAAAAAAAGCTCCCAGAATCACCAAGAAACTCTAGCAATTATTTCAGAAATCTTACCATGATTCAGAGTTTTTTTTAACCTTAGGCATTACTCTATAAGTTCCGTCTAAATTATAAATTCTATCCAAAATTTTAGCCAAAAATTGATTTCGACGTTAAGACAAAAATTACTTTAAGAGTTTGACTAAGAAATTCAGAAGAGGATCTTCTTAGTTTTAACGAGCTTAAATACAAAATCCCAGCTCAAATTTAAAAATGTCATTTTTTTTCTGATTGAGTTCCTTGTCTTAATGTTTGATGTAAGTGCATTTGAAAATCATTTCCGAAAAATCCGCGCAGAAATTAGTAAAAACGCGCGAAATCCGCGCGAAACGCAAAAACCGCGAAAAACGCAAAATCCGCGCCATCTGTAACAGCCATGCAAGTGGAAATATATTGCCAGGAATCGGTCAAGGTTAGAACTATGTGCCCTTGATGACCACAAATTACTGGTTGAAAACTACTGGGATACCAGCCAAGAATCGCCCATTTCAGCACACTGTAGCGGTAGATTGGAATGCTGATAAGATAAGCCCTCAATAATGTTGAATTTGCTTTATGATTTGGCTTGATTCA
>NW_026917237.1:0-25000 GCF_035046485.1 Aedes albopictus
TCACTTTGAAACTTTTTTTCTCCGATTCTCCGTGACACATCAAATTATCAATCCACATGTAAAACCAAGTCTTCAGTCCAAAATTGAGCCAAATTGATGAAGATTTAAAGGTGTATCAAATCGATTTTGTGTTTTTTTAGCCGTTTTCACAGAAATTTACTCAGAAATTCACAAAATTGTTCCGAAAAGATGCCGCAGATACCGTTAAGATATAGTTAGAACAATACTCTACAACTTTGCCGAAGATACTACGGTGTTTACATTGCGTATTTCGAAGTTATTCAACATTTTTGTTAAAAAATCACGAAAAAAACACGATATTTTTACGATTTTACATATAAAAGTCATGTAATTTTACATTATTTTACGTGACTAAAATAATTAGCGATTACTCCTTTATGTAACGAACATTTCGTCCATACATCGTTTTTGTGTAGGAATTCGTTTTCATTGACTAATTATCAAAAGTATGTCACGTTGATACTAAAAATCGCACAGAGTTACCAGCACGAATTATAACAAAGTTACCCATGATTAAGACGTCATGCCATCGTATTCTAATGTCTTTTGATTTAAGTATCAGAAATGGTGCAGATGGTAAGGCTCGAGCTTGCGGATCAGAAGGTCCCAGGTTCAAGCCCAAATACATGATAAACTATTTTTTTCTTTCTTTGTAGCAGTTAGGATAATGAATCTGCCATGACTTACACGCAATCTTCCAAAGAATAATGATCGGGACCTGCCAATTAAGCCCATTCCAGGACTTGCTAGATATTTAGTTTATACTTGTTGACAATAAATCGTGTCGACGATATCAGCTGGGCGAAATATTGAGCATCTGTTTGATAATGATCAATTTAGCTAAAACAATTCAATACGATGATGGAACTGCTTCTGGATGCAACATTTTACAGACATCTGTGGATGGAGCTTACTTGTTATCTATCTACCCACAAATCAGCACAACTACACGATGAGAGGGAAACTTTATTCTTACTATGCACTCTACGATTCTGAAACAATGCTATGATGCCAAATTGCAATGAGATGCAGTGCGTAGTTTCATCAACTTATAGCAGGATCGAGACGCAAAAAAATGCTATTCCAGGACTCGAACCTTGAATCTTCGAATCCACAATCTCATGCTCAACCAACTGCACCAAATTTAAACTGATGCAGATGAGACAAAGAAGTGTAATGACGTTTAAATCATGGGTAACTTTGTTTTATTTTATGCTGGCAACTCTGTACAATTTTTAGTATCAACGCGACAAACTTTTGATAATTAGTCAATGAAAACGAATTTCTACACTAAAATGATGTATGGACGAAATGTTCGTAACACATAGGAGCAATAGCTCATAAAATTAGTCACCTAAAACAATGTAAAATTACATGACTTTTACATGAAAAATCGTAAAAATATTGTATTTTTTGGTGTTTTTTTAACGAAAATTGTTGAATAACTTTGAAATACGCAATTTAAACACCGTAGTGTCTTCGGCAAAGTTGTAGAGTATTGTTCTAACTATATTTTAACGGTATTTTCGGTACCTTTTTGGTGCAATTTTCTGGATATTGAAGTACATTTTCATGAAAATGCTCGAAAAAACACAAAATCGATTTGATACACCTCTAAACCTTTATCAATTTGGCTCAATTTTGGACTGAAGCCTTGTTTTTGCATGTAGATTGATAATTTGATGTGACACGGGTAGGTCAAAAAAAGTGAACAGGTCTATTGTACATGGGTGTCGAGGATCTCAGTACATAATGTTGATTTCTGCGAGATCTCGGAGATCTGCGGGCTTCACAATTTCAGCAACATAACGAACTCCCATCCCAGCTACAATCTCAGTGTTATTACAATAGCCACCGCAGTTGAATACACTGTAAACTGTAGATCCTCTAGGTTCTGTACGGTCTCCAAGTACTGTGGCAAAATACATGGTTTAGGATGCTTACTGCACTTGAACCGATAGGAATTCCGCAGCTTTGGTATTCGGTGCCGGGACATGGGGTCTATCCCATGGAACTGCGTGACTGCTGTGGCCATGTGGAGGGCTAGTTCATCTTGTATTTGCTGTCGTTGTATTGACGATCTTGCGCCAAATACGACGCACAGGCAAACAAAATTGTTCCACCACAAAATATGCACACCGGTTTCAGCATACATTGGTTGATGTCGCCGCTACAGTTTTCCAGTAACGGAGCGTTATTTTGGGGTGGTGTTTCGACTAATCGGTTTGTTTATGCACTGTTTCCTTTGTTGTTGGATGTGTGAGCATTGTGTTGTCGAAGATTGAACATTTGCACGATCGTCGCGAAATCCTTGCAAAGCTCAATATATCCGCTGTTGGCATTCGATGCATCCAGCCTATCGGAACTCCTACTCGACGTATCGCTCAATCTTGTCCACTCCTCTCCCAATTCCCTCTGCGCTTCCAGCTTGATGCACTCCACTTCTGTAGCTGTGAGCATATCATGAGACATAATTGCTCGCTGCCGTGTGTACAGTAGTGTGGGACACGCTTGTATGGAAAAAATAAATCCTCGCTCCAGTCGACTTTTTAGATTCCATTTAGGTCTCATATGAACTGTACAAAATTTCAGCGCAATCGGTGAAACTATAATTTAGCGCAAGCGGTTCAAAGTTTTCATAGGATTTAGTATGGGAAAAGCTACACTTTCAATCAAAAAATCACAGAGGTCGCCCTTTGCCTCCTTAATTCAAATTGATCAACGTTTCTTGTAGAAAAAATATTTGTGAAACTTTCCTTCGAAGACCGCAAAACGATTGGATGCTTGTGGAAAAAGTTATTGATTTATTACCGATTAGTGATCCAACGAACTGCTTTTTGTTTTGTTTTATCAGCAGCACTGCTGCTGCCGTTGTTGCATGGGATGGTGGGAGGCATCACCACCCCCAGAAACAGCAGCAGCCAAGGCAGCAGCTACAGTGCTGCCCTATGCCCAGTAGTAAGGAGTGTATCGGAAAGTAGTTGAAAATGTTCAGAATGCTCTATCTCGAAGCTGGGTTGGTCTTTTCATTTCGGTTCTTCTATGAAATCTTCACAATATAGTTAAGTTTAGAATACCTTGGAAAAATTTGGAAAATGTTTAGTATTATTGAAAATATGGTTAAATGAATACACCTCAGAAAATAAAAATCTGCACAAAATGCAATTTTGTTAAGATTTTTCAACATTTCAAAAATCTATAGCGAGTAAAATTTGTACGATAAAAAATCTGGAAAATATTGATGCTTGTTAACAGTTATGTACACATAACATATCATTCAACACCGACTTTCAAAATTCATATTTTCGAAAGAAAAATCTCCTATATCTACAAAATGGTCCACTCCAAAAAACGTCTATTTTTTGGTCAAACTTTGAAGTTCTGCTTTTAATATCTTAAAAGGTTATGAAATTATTTTTTTTGCCCTAACTTACTCGTCCATAAATTAAAAAACATACCCTATTTAAAAAAATGCGAATATTTCATTTTATGTATTTTTTATTTGCGTAAACATGATTTTAAGGAGCATAGAAAAAGGGGGTTCCTCAAAAATGGCCTTTTTTCATTTTTAAGAATTGCGCTTAAATGCAGTGGAGATTTTTCTTGTAAAAAATAATTTGCCGATATCATGAGGATTCTTTAGCTTATTATATTTGCACAAAAAAGTTAACAATTTTCGAACATTATCGAACTTTTTTCGCAATTTCAATTTTTTAGAAGGTGTGCAAAAATTTAAAAACATGCGTTCAGTAATCTAGGTTAAAAACCCAGTTAAAAGAACATTTTTAGAAAATCATAAAAGTCATTTCTTTTTTCAAGGATTTATACAGTATCTCCAAAAATAAAATTACTTAAAAGTTGTATTAAACTATTTTTGAGGCTGTTTTAAACATTTTCAACTACTTTACGATACACTCCTTATGGGACACGCTTGTATGGAAAAAATAAATCCTCGCTCCAGTCGACTTTTTAGATCCCATTTAGGTCCCAAATGAACTGTACAAAATTTCAGCGCAATCGATGAAACTATTATTTAGCGCAAGCGGTTCAAAGTTTTCATAGGATTTACTATGGGAAAAGTTACACTTTCAAACAAAAAATCGCAGAGGTCGCCCCTTGTCTCCTTAATTCAAATCGATCAACGCTTCTTGTAGAAAAATCATTTATGAAACTTTCCTTCGAAGACCGCAAAACAATTGGATGCATGTGAAAAAAGTTATTGATTTATTACCGATTAGTGATCCGACGAACGGCTTATTGTTTTGTTTTATTAGCAGCACTGTAGCTGCTGCCTTGGCTGCTGCTGTTTCTGGGGGTGGTGATGCCACCCGCCACCCCATGCAGCACCGGCAGCAGCAGTGCTGCTGATAAAACAGAACAAAAAGCCGTTCGTTGGATCACTAATTTTTAACCTTCCGAAACTCGCGCGGTTGATCACCACCGTCAGCAGTGCTGAGTACAAAAAGCGAGATTTTTTCAACGTGTTGTATAAAATACAACAGTGCGATCGCTCGAGGGTAAATGAATCGCGTGGTTTGGCGCGGATTGTTATTCGAATACTTTCTGTAACAAATCTGTACTATAGATTTGTGTTGGCCTGTCCCTGTCCTCCTACTTCATATCTTAATATTTACTATTTACTTTTCCTCCTTTAAACTAACTGTTATTATGTTATTAGTAATAGAATGATTGCTGTTTTCATTGCTATTGAATGATCTCAGTTGGCGCCAGCAGAGAAAAGTGTAGACAAGAACCTTTATAGCATCTAGTTTCCAGCGCTGACAGCCCGGCGGCGACACCATCACTTGTACTCAATCCATCTTCTATGCTACTCTCAGATGTCAACTTTCTCATATTCTCACTTCAAGCTCGTGGAAGAATGGTAGCCAAGAATTGTCAAATCGTATGGAAAAATCGCGAAAAACGTTAATTGTTGGAAAATGGGCAAGTTTCGCGAAAAGTTGGTGAATTGAAATCAAAAATGGTTTCGCTAGGTAACTTAGTGTGTTTGCTTCATGTTCCGGGTTTTTCTACCACACAAAAAAGAGCCATCTTTTGAATCAAATCGTATTGGTGTCGGTGATTTAAAATTTGTTTAAATATTGCACATTCGATGAGCGGTATGAAATTTGGTCGATTTTGGTTGTATAAACTTTTGTGCTCAGAACTTTAAGCGAGAGTGTGTTGCGATGCGCCATTCGCAAGGTATTGTCGGGCCGCCACCAAACCGGACGTCGCACAATCAAATCGCGACGCGACCCAACTCGTGACGTTTTTGAATCATGTCAAATATAGTGCGCATCCTTCCCGTTATTGTCAGCAACACAGCGCACTAGATGCGAAACAGTTGCGACACTTGTGGACCAAGAAAATAACATTTTTTTATTGAACGTCTGTCTTGATTCCAACCGAGTTGACAATACTGGTAACGAAAAGCCCGATGTTCAGTCTCTTGCGAATAGCGTCGTCGAACAATCGTGTGCGATGCAAATGGACGGACAACGAATGAATTAGCCGGGTTTGTCATCCAACCGTTCGCCATGGCATGCACTCCTCCGTCGCTGACGAAAGGCATACAAACAAAACGACAACCGTTTGCTGCTGAGTAGTTTCCAGCACGGAGAGTGATGCAATAATTCTATGATTGTGTTTTGATTCAAACGGTTGAATGCCATTCATTGCACGGCACTGAAGACGTATGTAAGTCGCATGCAATAAAGCCTATCTGTGCGAAGATCAGCAGTGTAGAAGTGTTGGAACGAATTTGTTCGTCCTTTCTAGTTTTCTTTTAATAGTTATTTATTTTTATTTCTATACTAATGCAAGTTTTTTTTTTAATTGTAATCAGTGTTTTAAGTGAAGAAGTTATAGTAAAAGCCTAAAAATATAGTAAACACACACTTAACCTTCCGCAACTCGCGCGGTTGACTACCTGCGTCAGCACCACGCTAATGCTGAGTAAAAAAGGGAGATTTTTTCAACGTGTTGTAAAAAATACAACAGCGCGATCGCTCGTGGGTTAACGGTTTTGATTTTTAGTTGTTTTGTTTTTATTTAACTATTTTTAAGCTGTTAATATGTAACACCGTCCTCCACGGGGCCATTTTCTCGACATACCTTGTCATGTTTCGCTAGAAGTGAACTAAGTTATCTTTTTAAAACATTCAAACAATTATTATCAAAATTCCGTTGAAATTTCGCAATGTTATCGCGATTTGAATTGGAATCAGCACAGGCAGAATGTAAACACATTCCATCCAAGGGTGGCTAATCATATTGACACCATATCTTTCATGAGCTTGTACATACACTGAAGTTTTTTTTTACGACGGTAATGGTCCCGCGTAAAAAAAAACCGCGTAAAAAAAAACCGCGTTATTTCAAGACCCGTCGTAAAAAAAAAACGCGTTATTTCAAGACCCGTCGTAAAAAAAAACCGCGTTATTTCAAGACCCGTCGTAAAAAAAGTCAAGTCACGTTAGATGTGATGCTGACTATTTTACGCGTGTTTTTGAAAAAACGCGGATTTTTTTTACGACGGTTTTTGAAATAACGCGGTTTTTTTTTACGACGGGTCTTGAAATAACGCGGTTTTTTTTTAGGACGGACCGCGTAAAAAAAACCGCGTAAAAAAAAACCGCGTAAAAAAAAACCGCGTAAAAAAAAACTTCAGTGTATACCTCTATATCAATTATCTTACACTGTGCGAAAAGCTTTCCAAACAATAAAGCTTATAGACTGATTGATAAACACGTTCGATGGTTTGTTCCACCATCGCTCGCTAACTAGCCTAATAAAATCCCCGATGAATGAACCCGTCAAGGGGAATAAATTCTTTCATTTGTGAGCGCAAGAGAGCGCTCCGCTGTGCATAGTTGTGTTAGTGAGAAAGAGAGAAAGCTTTCTACTCCTTCGCCGGTTTTCACGCTCATCGCTCATCTGCTTCGCTCTTGGTGCTGTTGATAGAAAGCTGCGACCGCTACTGCACATCGCCATGTCGGCATGTTTGCGTGTATGAATGAATTTGATTGAATGAACGTAGCGCCTACAGGGCCTACAGGGTTCGTAGCATTTTGCCAACATTGGCCGATTCCGTTCATCAGTGCGGAGAGTTGTACATTCAACCTTACGGGGTTGGTTAATGGGGGTTTTCGAGTAGCAGTGTGTATTATAGCAGAAGCAGCCAGCGCTCTGTGGTCACGATGAAGCCAGCACACATCATCGTCGTCAATGCCGTTTTCGGTCTCGCCGTAGTCACACACAGCAACAAGCGCTAAACGTACTATCTACCTATAGTGTGCGGTGTCGTCCGTCGTCGGGTTTTGTTCAGAATCTGTAGTACTGCTTCTGCCATCTCGAGAGGTTCTGTTCTTTTGATGTTAATAAAGAGTGCAACAATATCTAAATCGTTCCCTGGAGTATCGTTGCTTGGTTGGTGCATTATGTGATTGCGATTTGCAATGTCTGGGAAGAGATGTATTGTAGATTCAACTTAAATGTGTGATTGATTTGATCATAGTGTAGCAAGTTGGCTTTGATCTCTTTAGTGTCGTTGATCGCTCGCTGAAATTTAATCAAAATTTTACTTATTTATTTCTTTATGTTCCAATGGATTGAATGTGTGTACAAAGGAAGGAAAAGTGGAAGTGTGAGACAACAGAGAAATTCTGAGAGTATATGGCCGGTGGTGAGTGAATGCAATCAGAGAGAAGAGCATCGAAGGCGGTGAGAAGGGAAGTTTATTGATGCGACTAATAGCTCTGTTACCATTCGTTTTAATCGCCATCGGTGTGTTTTGAATGTATGCGCGAGGCGATAGAAGAAGATGTTACCGTTGTGCTCGTTGTGCTCCAATAGGTTTTGGAGTGAATCCTTCATTCTTGTGGGGTATGAATGAGGGAAAATAAATTAAAATCGGTTCATTTGTCGTGTCGGCGCGGAGCGTGGAGATGACTGCAAAAGGACAAGAAGGCAAGATGTGAAGGAAGCGAACGAGTGAGACATTAAATCTACTCGGAGGAATAGCCAGAAGGCCCCTTGTTATTCTCTGTTTTGTGTGTAGCCAGAAGTGTATAAATGGTGTCAGTCAGTTGATCTGTACGGAAATGAGAACAGAATGAACGTATGATGTTTTGCGAATGAAACGGAGAAGAGTAAAGCCGAGAAGATCGCATAGAAGAATAATCAGAGTGCAATTTAGTGAGAAAATTGAAATTGTTCGGGTTTTACATACCGTCAATTAACCACATAATTTGTACTTCTGAGATTAAAAAAATCTCGCTTTCAAAAGTCGCCAAGTGAAATATTTCCTTAAATTAATTGGAATGTGAACAGTTCAAAGCTGTAAACTTAATATGAAAGGTAATGGACAATGGTCGCATAAATCAATCAATCTCATTCATCAATCGTTATTTTGTCACCCAACTATGGAATTGTCCGATGAATTTATATGACAGGCGAGAATAATAGCTTTTTGTTATTAGAGAAGAGTGTTAACAGTATGAGTGGAGCTCCATGGTTGAAACAAAAGTGATAGGGGTCATTATCAATCGCGAAACATGAATCTCTAAACCGACATATTCTGAATCAACTTCTTTGTTTTACGTTATATGATTTGCAGCGCTGTCAAAATTATTTTATATTATAATGGACGGTTTCCTAATAACTTTCTTACCCATACCATGATCTCAAACATGTGTGATTCGTTCATTCCGGCTCTCTTGGTGAGACTGCTCGCTCTTTCTCTCGAATTGTTTGCAAAAAGTTCATTCACCTACACACAACGATGGACTGCGATCTGCGAGATTTCAGCACCCATTGTCCAGTTGTTGTGCTCTGGTACCTCGCACTTCCTAAGGCAAGCGGTACTAGATTGCAATCTATACGTATAATGTTAAATCTCTCTCTCGGTATTTACGCATACTACAAATCCGTATGCATGTGTAGAGAGCAAAATGCAAACTCGTAATATTGACATTCTTGGCAATCTCTTTTCCTTTCGTTGATTTTTTTGCACTCCAAGTTTGCAAGCTTGCCACACAGGAGAGTATCGTAGAGTTGGAAAGCGTTAAGCTGTACGTAGTAGGTATTATAGGTAGACTGTGGTCACGGCCGGACGACTGAGCCCCACTTGCACAGTGATGACCACGCAGGGCCTTGTGATTATTTCTTCGGTGAAATTCATCAGCCCCATCTGATGTGCTCTACATCCATCGCCGCCGTCACTGCATATGATGATGCTCTCGTTTATTGCACCCCAGTTGAATGCATTTATGATGGTCATCAAAAATTCTGTTATTACCGTTGGGGCGGTGCTGCTACTGCTGTTCAGCAGCAAACGCTTGCCATTTGACACCCACGGCATTATCAACCTTGTCAGGGTCTCGTGAGCGAGGTAATATAGCTTCGCGCACTTATCGCACTCGTCGTCATCCATTTGTCGCCTGTCTATTGAAGGTGACTGTGTGTATATTATAGCTGGCTAGAGAGTAACATCGCTATATTGCGTTGTCGGCGGAAGACGAGGTGGAAGCTTGTCGTGATCTATTATCTTTATTTCGTTTCAACATATCTAACACCTAGGGTCTTGTACCATTTGGGCAGGTGTACCTATTTTGGGCACTTGCCTCTATAACTAAGTCAATTTCCAACCGATTGATTTGAAATTTTGTACAGAGTTAGATACTATGCGTACCTAACTCTATACAAAAATTCAAATCAATCGGTTTGAAATTGACTTAGTTATAGCGGCAAGTGCCCAAAATAGGTACACCTGCCCAAATGGTGCAAGACCCTACTCACTGTCACTTGAGTGTAGATCGGTGACTGGATACTCGAACTCGATTCGCACCCAGCTTACTTGCTGACGAGGTTTCAGAGCTTTTGGTTTATTGGCTACCGTCATGTTTGCTACTTTAAGATCTAATGCGCCGCAGAATATTGTATTGTAAATACGCCATCGTTTGGGAAATATTAATTCAACTGGAACAGAGCCTGCTTTCTATATTAATGTTTTATGAGAATTTCCATAGTTTGTTGACATACAGCTGACAACTATCGCATTTTACATAAAGAGGTACTCCCAGAGAAATCCGTTAAGAAACTCCAGGAGCATTTTCGGAAGAATTTCCATAAAAATTGCAGGAGAAATATCTACAGGGGGAAATTTCCTAAAGCAATTTATAGAGGAAGTTCTGGAAGCGGGTCAGGAGCATTTCCTGTTAAAACTTCAGCAGGAATTACTCGAGGAATGGTAGCAGTGATTCAGGGAGGCATCTTTGGAGAAATGCCTGAAGAAATAAACAGAGGTATCTCTGGACGAATCTCTGTTGCAATCCCTGACGGATTTTGCATAAAAATCTCTAGAAGAATCCCTAGAAGGAAAGCCTACATGGATCCCTGGAGCAATTCCTGAAAGAATTCCTGGAGCTATACTAGAGCATTTTCGGAAGAATTCCCAGAGAAATTGCAAGAAAAATCTCTACAGGTACAGGTTTTCTTAGAGAAAACGTTAAGAAAAATTTGAGCAATTTCTAGAATTATGCCTGAAGAAATTTGTGGAAAAATCCTTTGAGGAAATCATGTAGGGATCCTTGGGAAATTTCCAAAAGCAGTTCATGAAGGAAGTTCTGGAGGCCTTCCAGGAGGAATTTCTGTTGCAACCTCAACAGGAATTACTTGAAGAGTTATAGCAGGGATTCCTGGAGGAATCCTTGGAGAAATGCCTAATGGAATCAATAGAGGTATTTTTGGACGAATCTCTAGTATAATCCCTGACAAACTAGGTACAGAAATCTTTAGAGGAAACCATGTAGATTTCTCTAAACGAATTCCTGGAAGGAATCCCTACATGGGTCCCTGAAGGAATTCCTGAAAGAATCGCTAGAAGAATCCATAGACACCCCCAAAATGATCTCTAGAGAAATTTCTAGAATTATGCCTGGAAGTGAATTCCAAGGAGGAATTTCTGTTGAATTCTTATCAGGAATTGCTTGAGAAATTACTAGGGTAAAAGCACTAGACTTCGCCACTGCTCTAGTCTTCGCCCCCTCCATACAAATTTCATTTTTTATGTATGAAGTGGCGCAAATTAGAGCAGAATTTTTGAGAGGCGAAGAATCTCAAGATGAATTTCTGAAAGAATACCATGAAGAATTCCCAAGATAAAATCTCTGAAAGGAATCCTGGAAGTTTCGTCACCGACCATCGACGAAAAACTAAAAAACTTCATCAACAAATGAAACAAATGTCAGCAAAACGTGACCACTCATAGAAAAAAATCTGAGAGTCTATACAAAAAGTGTGACATAAGGGGATGGGGGTTTGAAAAAGGCCGATTTTTGCGTGACATAATTTGTGTATCACCCCAGCTACATGCAATCTTTCATAACAAATGCGTAGGAATTTGACATTTTGTTTACAACGTTTTATCCCAAAATCAACTATTAAATAGTAAATTTTATTCGCCCTTGACGTGTACCTAATACTACCTATACTTATCAATTCATTGATTTCTCTTCATTGTTCTTGATTTATGCATATCTGATGTACATAGAGATATGTGTTTATCTGACCCGAAAATTAAATACAATTTATCCTCTGGAACTCTTGTATACTTCCCACGCTCCGTTCATGACCGGATGCCTTCCTTTCCATTTGCAAGCCTCATATGCACGTGGATTACCACTAGCATCTATAAACACACCCCAAATAAGCACCAGAGAAAGGCGTCCACCCCCTGCGAGGGCCTTATTATGATGCGCCACCTTTGTGGATGGTCTCCGTGTTGTTCTGTGCTTTTGTTAGGATTATGATTTTACCTGTTATTTGCCTGCCGTAGCCAGTAGCCAGCAGCCAGGCAAAAGCAACAAACCGCCACCACACACACCATCATCATCATTGGTGCCAGGTTAGATGGTTGGCATTGAGCCAATTTTGATACTATTAGCGTAATCGCACCACACATGTGCTCTTGTCCGTTCACCGCCCGCCTACACCACCCGCTGCTGGTCCCTTACTAGGGTGTTGTCGTTGTTTGCAATGGCGCGCGATCATCGTCATTTTGTGAGGTGCGACCTCACCTTTGAGTTGTACAGCGGCTTCCTCCGGGACGATTCAATATTTTTGTGGAAGCACTCGCAAAAATTGAGGAATTGAGTAATGTCCACTCTGAATAAAATTTCAACTATCGCGCAACAGTAATAACTAACGAGCCTGGATAAAACAAAGAGGAGAAACGTCAAAATTGGAACAATCCATTTGCTGTCATCCTCATAGTTCCAATCGAGCAGGAGACCTGTCAAAACAGCAAGGATTCGCCACTTTGATATACTCGAGACACTTTAGTAATGACAATGTCGCAACCTACATTTTGTTGTGACAATACACCCATTGTGACATAGGTTTGTCCCAACTTGAACAGAATAGGACAAATATCGTACCCCGCGCGTTTTATTAGAGATTGTTAAGCCTTGCATTGCGATTTTCGAGGGGTAACTTCGAGTCGGTAAACATTGCATCACTGTTTTAGAACCACCATCAAACAATTTTCATTTTGGATTCATAATAATTGACTGTTCACGAGTTGAAAACTACGCAACAAGTTTGACCCCTGTTTTGTCAGCAACCGAAATGTTCGTTATATTGTCATTATATTTACAAGTTTGGACAAAGGATAAACTCCGCGCCTTCTTTGCCAATTGTTTTGTGTCTTTTTTACCCGAAAATTTTCTTCCCTGGCCCTGTCGTATACATTGCAATTATTGCATAAAGTTAGCTCTTTGTAGAAGCTGTAAGAATTGTATCCAAATAATTTCCAATCCGCTTTTTCCTAGAGTGCATTCGATTCTCAGTAGAAGGTGTGCTGCAGGGTATTACGCGTTGCAAGAAAAATTTTGATTCCTGGAAAATTCAAACCCGCACGGAGGGATATTTTCCTCAACAACCATCATAGGTACCCATGCCCAATAACTGTTGTTTTGTCGTTTGACAGAATCTTGTCTGTACACAAAACCCCTAAATTTCAGCAAGGGACGAATGCTTGATCATATCTTATTCAGGAGTCTCCGGTCGGTTGGATCTGGGGGTAGACTGCCTGAAATTCTTAAAGGCGCTGTCCAGCTTGTTGAAGGTAGCACAATCATGATGCTGCTGGTGTAAAGCAAAGAAAGGACCAAGCATATGATCTTGACGAGATCGGACAGTGTCCTTCTCCGGAAATGGCCAGGACCCTGGCTGATTTTTGAAAATAGACAACTCAAATGACATTTCACACTTCATCAAGCCAGGACCGGGTTGTGCCAGGCTGGGACCTGGGCATTGATTTATTTACGACGATATCGTACGTGTTTTCTTACCACGCCGATTCGTAACTCGGACAGTGAAGCAGGTGAGAAGAACGTAAAAATAGCGTTCCAATGAAATCGATGATCAGGGCTAGGATTGGGCTTGGCCTGGTTTAGGTCCTATGCAATTAGAATATACCGTTCCCCCATTAAGAACAACAGTGACAGTGCACACTTCATCTGAGCCCTCATCACCAAACATAAATTGAATAAACGCACACTATGTTCATTTTCTTCTACGCGGTGATAGCCCGCTGCGCGTTATATCCGCACCAGAATCCAAATTTTTAAATTTCCGCGTAATAGTAAGTTTTCGGCAAATTAACCCCACAAACGTTTTGCGGTGTAAATGTGATTTGATGCCGTTGTACTTCTCTTGGTTCTGGAGTTTATTTATAATAAGAATCGTGCAATTGGCATCCGGTTAGTGTAAAAGTGATTACTTTTGTACAATGCCAAAATAATCATATGAGTAACGATTACAACCAACTCTTATTGTTTGGAGTGTTCTTCAGGATCCTTTATGATATATGCGTGTGTTGCACACTTTTGTTTTATAGAACATTCTTTTGGGAAAATATTGTATTGTCAATGATTGAATCCTAGGCCTGGAATAACTTTTCGACATGAACTTTTAAACTTTAAATGTAAAACTGGTACATCATTATTAATTGGTATTCACTTAGAGTCCAGCAATGAAGTTTACAACATTGTTTTTCGAATGACATTTTGTGAGATTACCAAGTTAAAATATCTTTGTAATCTTTATAAACTACGCACCGACGTGAACCCTCTGCCACAAATCCGTTTTCAAAAACATTCCAACATTCCAGCCTGAACTTGTATAGACGCATTGATTTACTAAGCTCCAAAGCTCAATACTTGAATTTCGAGTAAAAACCCAACATAACGGCACACCATTATTGACCTGCCTTAATTCCCGACAGAAAAACAACACCTCAACAAACTGCTCTTCCAGCACGTCTCCATCTTTGTAGACTACGGCCACAGACAAACAGACGTATCACTTGCGAAATTTCCATCGACCACGCTTTTAACGATCATTTTAAATTTCCATAGTTGTGGCTTTCACAGCCAGAGGCGCGCGCATCGTTTTTCTATGCGTTTGACGTTTCACACTAGCGCCTTCTGTTGACGATATTGCACAACACAGTTATTCGTGCAACTTTTCCACCAGGTGATGTTAGTGTGAACTGGGCGATGGATTTCTATGAAAATCGTTCAATGTGTTACGTCTGTTTGTCTGTGCTACGGCGAACGCTACCGTCGCCGCCCGCACGAAAAGTCAATCCACCAAGATGTCAAGAACAAAGCCGATTGACCGATTTGACTCTGCATTTAATGCGAAACCACTCGCTACCGCACCGCTACTTGTGCGGAGACCTGCTCCGCCAGCAGGAGCAGTGCAGTTCCAATCGACTTGGGTTTGGTGTGCATAAAAGTTCCCGTCCCCCGAGTTCTGCTTACGTCACCAAATTTGGCTTCCAAGAGTGGGTGCAAAAATTGCAAATTTCGCACTTGTGCAGTTGGGTTTGGGTTGTTGGTGCTGTGTAGAACATTGATTGTTTTAGTTGTTTTTCTGTTCCGTTTGCTCCGTCTTTCACGTTCGGAGAACTTGGGATGCTCGGGAGTCGGGAAGCCGCCGCAATCGCAGCGAGTTTTCATGGAGGAGTCGTTGTTATACCAAACTGAAGCGCAAGCGGCTGGGGTGAACTCAAGTGATCTTGAAAGTGCCATCAATTGAATTCGAAATTCGATACTTGAATCACTAGTATTGTTTTGAGAGGTTTTGATAAATAATTCAACATAAATAATTGGAACGGTTTTACGCATTTTTTTTAATAATTTAAATTGTCAAATGCGTAACCAATGCGCCATAACATTCTTTTGGGTGGTCCACACTTTCAGAAAAATACCAAATCTTACCTCCTGAATCAGTTGGTTTGGCCTCCCAGGAGCTACGTTCAAAATTTTAGCGAAATCGGTTAAGTCTTGGATGGTACTCAACGAGCTTGAAGTTTGCATGGTAAAATTTGGCCAAATGTACGAAGAATTCTTAAATTGTTCGATTTTTACCGCTAGGTGGCGCTATAAGCATTCAATATTAATAAAAACCTTATTCTTCTTGTAGATGACTATAAGCCAAATAACTTTGGCGGAGACCGCAAAGTGAAGTTGTTTGGCATATAATGAAATAAAAGAATACCAAAGGTTTTGAATATGGAACGCTTATAGTGCCACCTAGCGGCAAAAATCGAAAATTTAAGACTTCTGCATCTGCATACGTTTGGCCAAGTTTTCTCATACAAACTTCTAGCTCGGGTAGCTTCTGGGAGTCCAAACCAACTAATTCAGGAGGTGAGACTTGGCATTTTTCGAATTTTATGCTTTTCAGATAAGTGTGGGCCTCCTAATTCTAATACTAACCCGAGTTTTCTTCCGCGTTTCCTCTGTTGAAGCTTCCTTTTTTTAGCCCATTCCATCCAGATTTTCATGTTGGCGTCTCCCTTTATTGAGGCAAGACATTATTGCCAGTCCGGCCGGAATTCTTTCGCCGCTTTGGCGTCTCTCTTCTCCGAGGCGAGATATTATTGCCAGCACTGGCCAGATTTCCATCTTCCCCTTTTTCTTCTCCCTTCTCTTAGTTGAATGTGAGACATTATTGTCAGCTCCGGGCAGATTTTCATCTGCCGCTTTAGCGACCCCATTCTCTGAGGCGATACATTATTGCCAGCTCCGGTCAGATATTCTATTCATTTGCCGCTTTGGCGTCTCCCCACGTCTCCCTTCTCTGAGGCGAGACATTATTACCAGCTTCTGCCAGATTTTCATCTGCCGCTTTGGCGTCTGCCTTCTCTAAGGTGAGACATTATTGTGAGCTCCGGCCAGATTTTCATCTGCCGCTTTGGCGTCCCAATTCTCTGAGGCGAGACATTATTGCCAGCTCCGGTCAGATATTCATTGGAGCTTTTGCGTGTCCCTTCTCTGAGGCGAAGCGAGCTCCGGCCAGACATGGCGTCTCTCTTCTCTGAGGCGAGGCTCGAGGCATTATTGACAGCTCCGGCTTGGTTCTCAGCTGCCGCTTTGACGTCTCTCTTCTCTGAGGCGAGATATCATTGTCAGCTCCGCCCAGATTTTCATCTGCCGCTTTGGCGTCCCCTTTCTCTGAGGCGAGACATTACTGCCAGCTCCGGCCAGATTTTTATCTGTTGCTTTGGCGTCTCCCTTCTCAGAGGCGAGAAATTATTGTCAGCTCCGGTCAGGCGAGACAGTATTGGCAACCCGGCCGCAATTCTTCCGCCGCTTTGGCGTCTACTTTCTCTGAGGCATAATTTCAGCAGTCGCCGGGGCCCGTGGCGTAGTTGGTCACACGTTCGCTTCATATGCGGATGGTCATGGGTTTGATTCCCAGCCCCGGCACTTGCAATTTTTCGTCAGTTGCTTTTCCCCCGAGAGCAACTGACACTGACCCTCTTCTGAGCCCCATGGCTCAAACGGACCCGGATACCTGGACATCGGCGAACTGCTACTCATAATGGACCCCCAATCGGACTGGAAAGGAACAACAGCCATCCATCATCATCCTTGTGCTCATCATTCTACTAGGTATAAAGTAGAAAAAGTGAAAGCAGCAGAAAGGCAACCAGTTCGATAAAGTAGAATAGAATCTAGGCGCTGTACAAAAATGTAAGTGCAGCTGTCAATTGAAATTGCTCACGTAGTGCCCCAGTGGACAATAGAGCTGTACATTAGGTTAAGTGATTAAGAATAAAAAAAATGATTTCAGTTAATTTTCTTTCTCTGACATTATTGTCAGTCTCGGCCAGATTTTCATCTGTCGCTTTGGCGTCTCCCTTCTCTGAGTCGAGACATGGTTGTCAGCTCCGACCAGATATTCATCTGCCGCTTCGGCGTCTTTCCACGGTCGGATGCTTAAGCGGCGATCTCCCTCTTACGATGCGACATTTTTCGATTTCCTTCATGTTGTCTGATCCGATCGGAAGCTATCCTTCGGAAGTTCAAACTACTTATATTTTCTTAGAGTCTCTTCTATTGCAATATACAAATCCATTATTGCATTATACATTATACATTATACGGCTTCGTGGCCGAGCGGTTAGCGGCGTCAGTCGTATAGGTGTAGCGTAAGCCTCGGAGTGTGGGTTCGATCGAACGGAAAATCCTCCACTGGGCCACTGTATATTATATGGGTCATTCCACGCCAAGTGACCGACCGCTTGCAATCGACCATCACGGATTTGAACCAAATTTGGCTGAAACATTTGTTTAGATGGAAACAGAAAAAATCCAAATTTTGGTGCCGATTGGATCACCCCTCGGCCCGTGGCAGCACCCCTCGTTTTGGCCGATATGAAAATTATCCTTTCTTTCTTTTATTTTTATCATTGAAACGATTGCCCCTACACATTTTCGACCTTCGGTTTTTTTAAAGGAAATCGTTCAGGGAATCCAGAAAAAAATATTATTTTTTTGATACAGTGTTGCCAGATATCATATTTTTCAATTTTAAAACTAAAAATCGATTTGTTTATCAGACATTTTTCTATCGAAAAAGCTTAACTCCCCAAGGTAATTTGCGTTGTTCCTGAGATATAGCGTTTTTAAGAAAAAATATTCATTTTTTTTTTCATATAAAGTATCATATAAAATCAGGTGCAGTTTATAAATTTCGTAAAAAAAACATTGTTCGATGCCATATAATCACGTTTTGTGCTGATTTGAACAATATCGAGTATAAAAAGGATTAAAAAAATTGTGACAGTGTTGCCAGTTCATCAATTATGAGTCTATCGTAATGAACTAGCATAACCTGTTGAACTAAAAAAATGTACCTATTGAGATCATCAATTCTAAACAAATTTCATATATTTGCAATGTTTTTTTTCGTCGCCAATTCTTCATTACACCAACGAACCTAACCTCAAAATGACTGACAACTCTCAGGTTATTTTGACAGATGTAACATGAGCATTAAAAGGACGGCAACAAGATCGATAAAGTAGAATATAACATCCGTCATCCGACACATTCGTGCATGTGTGTGGTCTGTCAAAATGACCTGAGAAGTGTCAAACATTTTCATGGCTAGCTTTGTTGGTGTAATGAAGAATATGGTACTCTCCAGCTTGACAAATCGAATGATAATCAACGCCGCCATGACCGTGTAACTGAGTATAACTACAACATAAATCAACATTGTTGTGAATTTTACAAAAACAGTTTCAATTTATTTTTCACTCTCTGGAGGCTGTTCGGTCAATGAAACCGATGAAGCACTCAGCGTACTTCCTGAATGGAATACGCCAAGTCTTGAGTGCTTTGTCCAAACGCTCATACATCATCACCATAGCTTGGGTCCCTTCACATTGCTCAATTCCGGGCAATGAGAAAGCGGACTCTCTGGCTAAGGTGGGCGCTAGCGGAGGCGATATTTACGAGCGTCAAATCGCCTTCGATGAATTTTTTGCATTGGCCCGTCAGGAGACCTTGATCAGCTGGCAACACAAATGGAGAGATGGAGAGATGGGTAGATGGTTGCACTCCATCATTCCACAGGTGTCGAAGAAGCCATGGTTCAAAGGGTTGGATTTAGGCCGCGATTTCATTCGTGTAATGTGTCGGCTGATGTCCAACCACTATTTGTTGAATGCACATACCTTCCGTATTGGACTCTCAGAAAGCAATCTCTGTGTCTGTGGCGTGGCTTACCAGGATATCGAACATGTCGTGTGGGGATGCAATGAGTATCGTGAGGTCAGATCTGAGCTGCATGAAATTCTCCGGGTCCGAGGAAAACAACAGAAACCCGTTAGAGAAGTGTTGGCAGGACTTGATTTGGAATACATGAACCTGATTTACCAGTTTTTGAAACGTGTTGATGTCAGAGTTTGATGCAGTACGTTCCTTGTTTTCGTTGTCCGCCTTTTGGTTTTGTTGTTCGCCCCTGTCTGTCGTCACCCCCCTTCCGTTTGTCCTCTTCTTGTCGTTTTCTACCGATAAAGTCCTTACTTTTTGGTTCCGTTACAGATATGGACAATTTGTCCCATCAATGTTTTAGTATAAGTTAGCAAATAATTTAGTTTTAAACCCATAAATCCCTCCTTCCCAAATTTATTTTTTTTTTCTCAATCCTTAACCTCGAAACAGCCGCGAGTACTTCGGCTTCCCAAACTAACATAGCTTAAGGCAGTAATAAATTGTAAAATGTAAAATCATTGTAAAAAAAACAAAAGATTTCGGCTCAGTTATGCTCATGTGGCGCCCGAGCCTGCCAAATAAACGAATAAGTAAAAAAAAAATATTTTTCATTAACTGTTGTTCCTTGCTTCAATATTTTTGAAAAACAAAAGAGCCAATCTGAGGAATGCGTTTTTCATGTAACTGCAAAAACTTTCACGAATCACAGTCGAGTTCGTGCATGCTTCACTCAGAACCCTCTTGAATACAATAGGTATTCCATGACTCCGTGTGGCTTTCAATATAGCATCGAAAGGCACGTTTTCAAAAGCACCCTTGATATCCAGGAAGACTGCCAAATAAAGTTGGTTTTAATTGAATGCTTCCCGATATCGTAAACAAATTTGTGTAAATGAGTCACACTGGACTTACCAGATTGGTAGGCATAGTAGGGCATGGCCATGTTGGTTCACATGAAGAGGCATGTTAACCAGATGAACATCAAACTGGAAACATTTGTTCAAAGGTTTTCCAGCTATAAGCCTCCGTCTAACAGAACGACGTCTGTTCCAACTTACTCTTTCTCCATATTATAGTTTCCAGAGCAAATTGTATCAAATGTGAGTTCAAAATTCAACCACTTTGGTCGTCAATTGTGCTGTCTAGTGAAATCTTTTGGTCACCGTTGTTCACAGCTTCTACAAAAACAAGTTCCCATTCACTTTTCATGCTAATATTGTTTTTGACGGAATCAGCATCCACAACATCACGGCACATCTTCTGTGAGGCGGCTCTCGTTTTCCTTTTCCGTCGTATCGTTGCCTCTCCTCCGCATGGGAGCGAGCTTCTCCATAAGTCAAGAACGAACAACAGTCAGTCGAATCCGAAAACACGGCTTGGGATTTTCCTGTTTCGCCTCGCCGTCGATTTCGCGTTTAGAATGAATCTGTAAACACACAATATTGAACCCAGTAAGTCAGTATGGGGCACGCCACCGATATTGATACAAATTGCTCAACAACGTGATTCATGTTTCGCCGCCATGCCGCCCCGTCGTGTGTGAGACTGGCTGAATGTAAGGTATAGTGTCCGCGCGAAGGGACCAGGAGAAAAGCGTGGAGTGGCACTGGAGTCGGAGTGAGAACGAAAAGCGCAATACCTTCGGTTCGGGGTTGTGTGTGAATTTGCGCTGGATGATAAGGTGACCGTTTTAGCATGTGTGTATTTGAACAACTGGAGCCACAATCTCCGGCGGTCGTTGGGGAAATATGTTAAGGGATAAATATGGTTTGGAACGCTATAAATCTGTACGGTTTGTTAAAAAAAAAATGCGCGGACAAACATGCCAATATTAACTAGCGTAAGAGTATCCTTATGAATCCTACGCTCCTATATACAAAAAGACGCACGTTGCTTAAAATACAAACTCCAAAACTTAAAATATATCATGGAGTCGGTTTTAGATATTCAATCAATGATTTGATCTGTCTGATTATTCTACTAACTGTAAATACTGCAGTGTAGTTATAGCTAATCTTGTGAAAAGAAATGCACATGCACTGAGAGGAATCAAATTCACAATTCCCTAGCCTAAAGGATAGAGGCGCCCAACTAGTGAGTTGGAAGCTGTAGGTGCGATTCCCAAAGCACCCAAATTTAAATTCATCGTTTCAATGTTCCCAGTTCTCTTCTATATGAACGTTGCACAAGGATGTAAAGTTTCAAATATTTTACTTTTCTGTCTCATTCTTACATTTCAAGATTCCGGCAGAAATTCAGAAGCTGCAAGTTTAACTTTATTTCTGCATCAAACGAAGAACCATTAAGTTAGTTTTTGAATAAATTGTCCTAAATTACGAACAGATTTAGAGTGACCCCGTTGCTGCGAACCGTATAGACTGCCGTTGAGAGCGTTTCTGTTCATAACGAGCTGGAACAGTAGCATACAAAACGAATGAAAAATTGTTGTGTGTCATTTATTATAATGCTCATACAACTGATGTATATTTATATTTTCCATTTTTCCTCATTTCTGCCTCAATCCGTTGATCCCTTGAACAGCATTTGCGGAGTATAGCTCTCTGACCACCACACAAGTAAACGGCACTCCCAGGGATGGTTGAAGAAAAAATAGTTACCTTTTCACAATTGTAGTAGTGCAGACCAAGTGATACAACGAAGAGAAGAAGAAAAAAGTGTACTCAAGATAGGAATTATATTTAAATTAATTGAACTGGAAAAACTGTGTTCGGTATTAGTTCGGAATAGTGGTAGCGGAAAGGGTGACAACAGAACAGAAAAGTAGTGTTTCGCAACGACCAACAACTGTAACTACACAGGCAACAACGGTCGGTCGGACTACTGGTAGCCGACTCGAAAACGACTTCAGAGCATTTGCGTCATGCAACGACGTACGCCAGCATCGTCGCAGCAGAATAATAAAGGTAAATAAGGCTCATCATCATGTAACGAAACCGAATATAGAAGCTTTTACTTGGCTAAATATGGACTGACTGGTGCGAATCCGGGAAAAGTGGGCGCTATGGTTGCACGCCACGTGCCATTTCCTCAGAACCCAGACCAGACGTGAATGCCAAATATAAACTTTTCCATTGTTGAGTGGTGGTTGATGTCGTCGCGCGTTCTGCTCTCGGTTGCTTCCGCTTCCGATATGGTGCTTGTTCGGCGCGAAGTTTGGAGGCTCTTCGGGAGTTTGCCTAGGCACGTCTACGCAGATATGAAAGATTGCGTTCCGTCATTATTTGTTTTGTCAAGAAAATGAGATCCGGTATTTATCTATCTGCTAATTCAATAAAGTTACCTATACCAAGAAACTATTCACTTACGGTTCTCATTAGTATAATTTTCTTTCTATTCATTTTTACATTAACCTTCAACAGTATTTTAATTTAAGATCAAAAAGTCTGATTGTAACTTGCATTGTGCTAAGTTTTAGTACTTTTTCACTGAGCTTCAATGTTTTAACAAAAAGCTTAACAAAATTTCAGTTAACCTGAAAATCTACTGTCTCGGCTAGTATCCCTGTGCTTTGTGTTGAACAAATACGCTATGTTATTTTTATAGCCACCTGTAATAACAGCCATGTAAAATTTATCGCAAAACTAAATACAAAGTCATCCATCATTAGACACACATACCATCCCTAGGCCATTACCATCCCAGAGGCCCAAATACCTACCGACAAGGCAGAGGTAACAAACAGTTTATGAAGTCAATCATTGTAATACTGCCACAATGTTTTACGACCTTTTGTCAGCTCTACAATGTGTAATTACTGCACTGCCTGTGTGCTTCGCTGCTGGTTGTATTCTTTCTTCCATCGTCGTCGGTCGAGACCTTCACTTCACCACAGGTCGCTTTACCAGCTTGCAATTGTCGTTAAAGCTTGACAAAAGAAGGAATAAAAAAGCACAGCTTCATAAATCTTACAGAATATAGAATACCCATCTGTGCAATTTTAATTTGATGGCTGCGCAAAGCGTCGTCGTTGTGTCGCCATCTCCATCATATTCTAGCGGCGAGATGGTTGAAATGAGTTATCGCCGGACATAAACTATCACCTATACTATAGTCTGACCGGCGCGAACAAGGCCGATTCGATTAAGCTTCAAGTTATTCTTATTCAAATCCTTATATTTCAACAGGGACGAAACATAACAACACCCGAGTCTGTTTATACGGATTTATTTCATGGCATGAAAAATTCCTCTTCACTTACTTTCAGTCCTGAGCACACATGGCAGTACAGAGGGTCGAATTGGATGATCTCCATCCTGGGCTACTGCCCGCCATCGCCTTGACCTGTAGCCAGGTCAAATTTCTGTCGACTTCCTTGATTTCCTTGTCGAGGCTGCGCCGCCATGGGCTTCTGGGTATGCCTGCTGGGTTCCAATCTAACTCCTGCTTTCAGATTTCGTTTCCGCCCTTGCATAGAGTGTGGCCGACCCACCTCTCCTTTCGCACGAATTGCACGAATTGCGAATGCACGAATTATTTACCGCGGGCATCTATTGATAAAGACCTGCAGCTCTTCATTGATACACACCAAGTTTCACTGGCGTACAGCAGCACAGATTTCAAGTTTGAGTTGAAAATTCAGACTTTGGTGCGTTGACTACACAGAAAAAAATATGTAATTAAAATTCAGCGAGAAATCATGCACATAAAGGGAATGCTAGAGTTAGTGCACTTTTACATGAGATATAATGTAAAATTACATAACCATCGTGGAAATTTCCGCCAACCATCGCGTAAACCATCATGGACTCCAACCGGTTACGTGACTATTAGCGGAAATTTACACGAACGTAACGTAATTTTACATGATATCTTATGTAAATATGCACTAACTCTAGCATTCCCTTTATGTGCATGATTTCTCGCTGAATTTTACATGAATATTTTTTCTGTGTAATCTGACTGTTTTCCATACATTTCTTAAACTCGCAAAAGCAGCCCACGCCTTCTTGATCCTTGCACCTATGTCGATCTTGATGCCACCATCGGCCGCCGTTTGGCTACCAAGATATTGGAAGCTTTCAATATTATTCACAGCTTGCCCAGCTACAGTGAAGCTGGAAGGGTTGACCGTGTTTACCCATTTGATCTTGTTGACGTTGATGGTGAGATCTGCCGCCGAGGAGCAAACGGCAAGGTCATCGAGCTTACTCTGCATATTAGAGCGCCGTTGAGCTAGAGCAACGCCATCAGCCTGTTCGAAGTCATTTAGGTATTCCATGGTAATGGGCTGCCACAGCAACCCATGATTTGGTTCACGATCAATCGCACCTACCAGGATCTTGTCGATTACGATGCGTGGCAGTAGCGGTGATAGTCTACATCCTTGCCTCTCTCCAGCAAAAACCCGGATGGGATCGGACAAGACACCGTGGTCCCAGTGGGAGTGAAGATTTTCGGATTTGCCGACGACATTACGCTCGAAGTCTACGGTGAAACGATCGAGGAGGTGAAGTTGACTACCGACCACTCGATCAAGGTTAAGGAGGCGTGGATGCGGTCCAGGAAACTGGAGCTGGCTCATCACAAGACAGAGGTGACGGTTGTTAACAACCGGAAGTCGGAGCAGCAGACGGAGATCAGTGTAGGAGAGTGCACAATCCTGTCAAAGCGCTCCGTCAAACACTTGGGCGTGATGATCGACGATAAGCTTACCTTCGGTAGCCACGTCGATTATGCCTGTAAAAGAGCCTCCACAGCTATTGCGGCACTGTCCCGGATGATGTCCAATAGCTATGCGGTGTACGCCAGTAAGCGCAAGCTTCTGGCTAGTGTTGCTACGTTCATACTTAGGTATGGCGGCCCGGCTTGGGGCACCGCGCTAAGTACTGAATGCTACCGACGGAAGCTGGAAAGTACTTACAGGCTTATGTGCCTGA
>NW_026917238.1:0-25000 GCF_035046485.1 Aedes albopictus
ACCATTTGACTAAAAGTGCTAGTGTCAATTAAAAATAGAAAATACACTGAAGATGTCTGTTAGTAGCAAGCAGTCATCTCATTAGTTCCTTGTGTAAGTGTTACTGCTGAAATGCAGGCGTCGTAACATTGAAAAATGGAAGGATGCTTTGAATAAGAGCAGACATTTATTAAGATCAAGCCATAACATTGTTTAAAGTATTCACCACTTTCCACATCATTCCACGATCATGCAAACGCAGCCATATTGTACTTATCAAACTACCCATTAAATTTCGCCCTTGGGCCAAAACCAACATACTCCAATTATTACCCGAATAGAAGCGACTACATAACCCACGGCACGATTTCATACCCATTCACAAATCCATTCCGAGAGCCAACAACCACTCCATCAGAGGAAGAAAAAATCGATCCAATAAATCGGAAATCCATCACCGTACGTACCACCGCGTACTACTCCAGGTCAGTACCCTACCGGTATACCACTTCTTCGATGGAGCACGTTTAGGACCAACGTACACCACCCGGCCCCGGTAACGCTGCCGTCATTGTCGTCATCGACTAGATAGGATGCGATGTTTGCGAGCAGATTTATATCTTTCTTTTTGCCGCCATGCACCCAAACTACCATCCCTGTAGACTGTTGAAGGAGAAATGGGCTGAAATGCCACTTGGGGGACTTGTGTGCCCTATGAAATCATCATTGAAGCTTCAGCAAGAATTTTTGGGAGTCCCAAAATCGACTAAGCTCGCTAGTTAGTAAGATTCGATCTCGGTTATCAACTCTAGGAACCGACGATCGATGTGTTTCAACAATCAACATCCAGCGACTATCACCAGAAGCTGGACGAGCGGATAAGTTAGATCAACAAGAGCTATAATCGCAACACTCTGTGAGAGTCTATCCATGGAGCGACGAGTACGGCAACGCGGGAGGTGATAGGCGCTGCTCAAAGACGACCTAGGAA
This sequence comes from Aedes albopictus, assembly GCF_035046485.1. Lineage (NCBI taxonomy): Eukaryota > Metazoa > Arthropoda > Insecta > Diptera > Culicidae > Aedes > Aedes albopictus. Next base: position 971 of record NW_026917238.1, read on the forward strand.
CGGGTGGTTCGACGAGAATTGTCAGAGGGTAACGAACGGCTACCAGAAGCTGGATGCTGGTGTCTGGGACCCGGCAGATCAGGAAGCGGTATAGGAGCAGCCGAAAAACAAATCCACAGAAAAAAAAAACATGAGGAAAATGTAATTACTCAGACGCAAAAGAGTATGGAACAGAATGATATGCGGAGGTTTTACGAAACTGTCAATGGCGTGTGCAGAAAAACAGCGCCTTCTGTGATGGAAACTTGCTGATAGATAAAACAACGGTGGTTACCCAAGTAACCAAAAGTTCCGCTTCCCATGACGAAATGCACTTTCAAGTTCCATGAAGATCAGATAAAGTTCCGAATGGAACTTTCTGGCTGCTTAAGAGGCTAACAATGAGCCTTGCTGAAACTTCGCACGCAAGTTCGGGCAAGGCGTAGTGTGTATCATGTTCAGTGAAGTTGGTCATGCTTCACGCAATATACACAGGCTGTGGTGAATCTAGAAAGTACATTTTTGTTTTTTTTTCAGTCATTTTAAGAAAGTTCCTTCAGAAGCTGCTTAGAAGGCTAGCAAGCTTCATTATGTGAACTTTCAAGTTCCGAAATTACTTAAAAATGAAGCTGCTATGAAGGCTAAAGAGCATCCTCTAACAAGCTGCTTAGCTCATAACGTACCCTCTTATCTGAACTTCTGCTTACTTGGGTACCAAGGAGAGAGCACTTCGAACTATTGTTGAACGATGGGCATGGAAAAGCGGCAGACATAACTCGAATCGACGACGACGGACAGGCTGTGGAAACTCCAACGCTAGACGAGGTCAAGACAGCCATTGGAGGACTGAAAAAAGGCTGCTGGTAAGGACGAACTCCCGGCCCAGCTTCTCAAGCACGGCAGTGAGCAGCTATATCAACCCTTACACCGTATTATATTAACCTTTAAAGACGAGCGCCTGTTTGAGGCCAAAACCACACCGCGCTCGCACTGTATGCAACGAGCGAGGTTTTTTGGTACTGCTGTACTTTTTTACAACGGCACGCGTCCTGAAGAGTTAAAGATATGAGAAGAGGAAAAACTGTCTGTTAGTTGGTTGGATGGTCTCATATGCCCATCATAGGAATATGCATATCACATGAAAGAGCATCGACTGGAATGAGCCAATTATAGAGGAATAACACTTTCCATTTCAGAGTACACAATTTTGTCCGGAAATCTGTTTAACAGGCTGAGGCTGATTGAGGAGTCTTTTGTCGGCGAATATCAGGCGGGTTTTCGTGAGGGCCGATCAACGACAGATCATATGTTCATCTTGCGGCGTACGACTCAGTGAAGAGAAAGTAGTTGTGGCAGATAACGATCGAACATGGTTTTCCGCTGAAGTTGATAAGACTGATTCGCGCGACGCTTGACGAATCGAAATCAAGTATACGTGTTGCGGATGAAATTTCGTCATCGTTCGTAAACTTAGGCAGACTGCAGTACCACGATACTCTTTCGAACTTACTGTTCAACATAGCACTAGAAAGAGCAATATGGAAAGCTGGTGTGTAAAGGAGCGCGACCATTGTCACGCGGTCGCATATGCTCCTAAGCCAAATACCTTTTATTTTGGGTTAATGAGAGTTTTAAGAACCTCTTCTAGTCTATTTGACTAAAAAATGGTACTTGGAAGCCATCGGCTTCGTGGAAGGCCGCACACACGTTGTCTTTCTGAAGTTGAGGAGGACCTAAGAACGCTAAATGTTTAGGGCGACTGCACCCTTAAATGAAACAACACAGCGCACGAGTAACTTTCACGCAGCGAGCAAAAAGACAAAGGATTTTTCACTCATATTTGTGTACGACTGGATCAACACAAAAAATGTGCTGATCCGGTGTTACACAAATCTGCGTGAAAATTCTTTTGTCTTTTTGGTCGCTGCGTGAAAGTTACTCGTTGCTCTGTGTACATCGAGCTCTGCGTGTGGAAGCGATTGGCCCAGGACCGAGACCAATGGAGGCGGATGCTTCATTCGGCATAGACACACCGCTATGAGTTCAAGCCTATCAACTATCAAGAAAAGTGTATGGCAATGTAAATACTCATATTCTTTAATTCTTTACTCTTTTTAATACTCATATTAACCAGCAAGTGGATGCTCAACTCTCTCGCTGGAACATGACCTGGCCTCTCTTCAACTAACTCAGTGTTCTTTCAGTATTTCCACTTCCACAGTTATTAATTGAAAGACTTTCTTTGTCTGCCATTCCACTTGTATGCACAATGATTCACTATACTCAGGGCCGAGAATCAAACCCGTCATATCCAGATTGGCGATCCAAAGCCTTATCGGTTAGTTAGTTAGAAGCCCCTAGCCACAATAAAAAAGTATCAAAATAGCCAGCACGTCAACCTTTTCTAGGTTTGGAATCCATTTTTCGGAAATTTCTACAGCAGAACTTAATCTCACAGACTCCGTAGCAAATTCTCTCAAGGATGCTTCTCGGAGCTTCCCGGGAAATCTTCCAGATGTTTCATCGATGATTCCTACTTGGATTCTAATAAGAAGTTTTCTTGGATACCTCTAGAAAATCTAATGGGATTCTTATTGGATTACTGTAGGCTTACACCGAGAAAAATTTCTACTCAGTGGCTGAGTTGGTCCTACTCAGAAATCGAAAATTCCTTTGTTTTCTTACTCAGTTTCGGCTAAAAGTGGGACAACCCATTGGCAATGGGTTGTCCCACTTTTAACGGAAACTGAGTAAGAAAACAAAGGATTTTTCGATTTCTGAGTAAGACCAACTCAGCCACTGAGTAGAAATTTTTCTCGGTGTAGGGCTTTCTTCCGGAATTCCTTTAAAAATGTTTCTAGGATTCTAGTAGACGGACTCCGCTTGATTATTATCATCGGAATTTGCTTAGACGCATTTTTGATAAGATTTCTTAATGACCTTCTCTTTTGGGATTCATGGTTATCTTTTGGAATATGTTTAGAAAATTTTTAGGATTCTTCAATGAGTTTCTATTGCGATTCTTGCAAAAGTTCGTTCTAAAATTTACCTACATGGTTATATTGCTACAGTTATTTTTGGGATTTTTTATGAGTTCTTTCTAGGAATCTCCCAGGAGTTCTTTGTTATAACTCTCATGAGTTATTTTTAAGATTTTTCCAGGAGTTTTTTTTTTTTGAGATCTTTTTGCCTTTCTCGTATTTTTTGTAAGAACCATTCAGACGTTCCTGCTTGAAATATTTTAGCATTTTCGTCTTGAAGGAAAGCCACAGATCCACAGATAGAATTATTGGAAACATCCCCAAAAGAAATCTCTGGATGAACAACCAGTTGGAATTTCTGGAGGACTCACTACAATAAGTTATTGGGGGATAAAAGTGCCTCGGCCTGACATTCACCATAATAAAGAGATAATAATAAAAGTTACAAGGAGTTTCTGGAGGAATTCCCTAGAATAACGCAAACTGAGCATATTTTATTGATGGCGGTGTTCGATAAGGTAGACCCAACGCTCCCGAGGTGGAATCCGAACTGATTCCATCTGACGATGTGTACTAGTCGACTTCAAAAGAATACACCGTCCATCTCTCACAAACGGGTGCGCGACATTAGACGATAGGCATAAGGAAACTAAGATAGGCATAATGGACGACTGGCATAATGGACGTTAGGCATAATGGGCAATAGGTATAATTTGCCATTCTTTTAAAATCTCATAATGCCTAACGTCCATTATGCCAGTCGTCCATTATGCCTATCGTAGTTATGCCATAAGGACGTTGTTGGCGCGGCTGTGAATACTGGTAACCCTACACCCAGCTAAAGCCAAGTAAAGGATCAGTTGAGAGTATAGAGATGGAAGAGAAAGATTGTCGATAGTTAACGAAGTGGTAGAATTAGAATATTAAATTGAAACTGTAGTTGGAGGAATGGTTTGAAACCTAGCGGAAGGAAACACTGAGAAATTGTGAGTAAAAGTGTAATAATTATAAGTAAGACAATGATTTTATTGCCCTTTTTCGGCTATACCAGTCGGCTAGTATGTCTGAAATAGACGTAAAAACTTGAAGTATTTCTAGGCAAAGTACGTTTAATTGGCAAATTGAGAGATACATTTGTGAAAAAATTACCACTTGTTTTGGTGGGATTCGAACCCACGACTCCGTTATCGCTAATCCGGCGCTTTAATCAACTAAGCTACAGAACAAGTTACAATAGAATAGCAGAATAGAAAGTCAAACTGGATTCGAAGCACCATCCTAAACCGGGTCCGTCTTTCACAACTTTATCTCTCTTTCGGCTCTTAGTAGAGGTGTGCGCCGCCGCGCCACGCCGGCGCCGCCGCCGATTTTCGGTTCACGCCGCCGCCGCCGATTATTTTTCGGCGCGCCGCCGCTTACGCCGCCGAACGCCAATTTTCTACGCCGATCTCAAAAACGCATTGATAAATTAAATTATTTCTTGATTTATTTCATTACAATATTTCAAGCAATGGAGTCATCTGCATACATAGCATATGTAAGGTCGTTTTTAGCGGTGGTCCAAATTTATGTATAACAAAAAAAAAGAATCTAGAGATTCCAAAGATTGAAGAAAATGCTGGTGATTCTGGAAAAAAAATGTTGTAGCGTTCATCTCCAGAAGAGATGAAACTTTCTCCAGCAACTCTTTTGAGGATTCTTCCAGCAGTTTCGCCAAACATTCCGCTAAGAGTTCCTCCGGGAGCTCTAGAAGGTCCTTCGGGAAATCCGAGGGTTTCCTCCGAGACATCCTCTAGGAGTTTCTTCGGGCATTGCTACAGAAGTTTCACTGAGACTTTTTGTAGTACTTCCTCTAGAAACTCCTATTCTTTTAGGAGATCCTCCAGGAATTCATTTAGAAGTCTAGAAGTTTTTCCTGGGAATTCCTTTAGGAGATCATCCGGCAATTCCTTTAGGACAGAGGAACGAATGACCACTAGGTTAAAGCCCCTCTTCAAAACCAAATACACACACAATTCCTCTAGGAGCACCTCCGGGAATTCCTCCACGAGATCTTCAACGAGTTCATTCCTTAACGAATTTCTACTGGAATTTCTTTAAGAGTTCATAGAAATTGCACTGGAAATACCAGAAGGAGTTCTACCGGGAATTCTTCTGGGAGTTCTTCCGGCAAGTTCTGTAGCAGTTCCTCCTGGAATTCTTCCAGAAGTTTCTTTAAGAGTTCGCCCGAAAATTCTTCCAGAAGTTTCTCCGAACATTCCTCTAGTAGTTCCTGTGGGAAGTTCTCTAGGGTTTCCTCTAGGAATTCTTCCGGGAATTCCTTCCCTTCCGAGTTTCTTTATTTTTCCGAGAATTACACTAAGAGTTTCACCGTTACTTTCTCTAAAAGTTCTTCAGGGAATTCGTCTAGAAGTGCTTCCGGGAATTCGAATATCTTCGGAAACACCTTTACGAGTTTCACCGGGAAGAAATTTCCCAGGAAATTTCACTACGACTTGCTATATAAGTTTTTTCTGGAACTTGCACTGGGTATGCCAAGAGATTCCTTCGAGAAGTCCTTTAAGAATTTCCCCGAACGTTCCTCTAGGAGTTCTCCCAGGAATTTCTCTAGAAGTATCTGAGTTCATCCGGGAATTTCTCTACGAGTTCTTCCGGGAATTTCTTCACGAATTTCTTGGAAATTCTTCTAGGAGGTCCATCGGGAGTTGCTCTAGAAATCCGGCTAGGAAATCAGGGCTGGTAGCGATCAGGTGGCAAAATAATAGTGACTTTAGTGACCAAAATTAGCCAAAAAGTGACCAAATAGTGACTGAATAGTGACCTCAAAATTAATAGAAAATTGAGTTTCTATGTTGAACTTTCGATCAATTAACGTATTCCCAAGAAAATCAATGCCTAACTTTAAACTTCCAGAGTTTGTGCTCATGAATACTTTATTGTTTAATCTATTTTGTTTTGGAAAGTGTTCAATTAAGGAAGCATTAACTATATTTTTTGCTATTTTCGAAAGTTTTGATAACTGATTGTTGGTGACAATAAAAAATATCAACTTATCGTACTTCATCACGTAAGAAAATATGGGTTTTAATTTTTTGCACGTTTGCAAACATTGGGAACTCTTTAAGTTCAATACTGTTCCTTGTTTCTGTTTCTTCATAAAACTAATTGTGCAGTTGTCCAAATTTCACTTTAGCCATACTATCTATAGTGTTATTTGGACAATTCAACAATTTGTTCTAGGATTATGATCTCTTGATATTATCAGTGAGCGAAATTTGGACCCGCGTGAAATTAGGGCACCCCACGGTACTGATGAATATAATATGCAAGGATGTTTTCGATCATCTGGCAATCATTTGACTCATTTGTCTATATCTGAGTTCAGAAGCCTTATATTGAAATGAGGTGTTCGGCAAACTTGTAGATAAGTGTTTTTCCTTCAATTATCACCAAGCACGCCATATCCTTACTCTTATATTTACGGCGTAAAAGTGTTAGTATGAGTAGGCGTTACCGTGGGGTGCCCTTATTTCGCGCGGGTCCAAATTTCGCTCACTGATAATATTTAGAGAACATAATCATAGAACTAATCGTTGCATTGTCCAAATTTTACTTTAGATAGTATAGTTGAAGTGAAATTGGGACAATTGCACAATTGTTTTTATAATTATGATGTCTAAATATGATCAGTGAGCGAAATTTGGACCCGCGCGAAATTAGGGCACCCCACGGTATTTTCAAGGAATTTTATTTTACACCGAAATATCATGTAATTGGCACAATTTAAAGCGCACACCTGGGTGAATCAGTTGTTAATTTGATTTTACTGTGGACGAATTCTAACGCACCACCTAATGCGAAGATATAGGATGATATAATTAAACTGAAATTTTTAATGAAAATACTTAAGGAATGTTATTATTGAAAAAGTATAATATTTCAGAAATTCATCTATGATCATAGGCACACATTCATTTTTACTTCTTCGGAATACGAGAAAACTGTAGCTATAATTCGCATTAACCCTCCTTTAATTTCCGATCCAAACCGTATACTACGCCAGCGAGCTGCTTCCAACGTTATGAAGGTTAAAATAGACAAGAATAATAATAGTGTAATAAGCGGCGCAGCCGAAATTTTTTTTTAAGGATGAGGTTTCTGAGGAATTCCCGTAACGTGGGTAGATCACCTTAGAACGGTGCGTTACGGTGTAAGATCTACCACATCGCATCAAATTTTAATCTTGCTATTTTTTGCCTAAAGTGTTAGCATACCAGATTAAAATTTGATGTATTTTTGTAATGGTTATGTTTTAATTTATGTTTTGTTTTTAACTGCTAATAAACCTTTCTGTTTCAGGAGGATTCAGGTAATTTTATTGTATAATAATACCATGTTTTAAAAAACAGTAACTGTAACGAGCGTATCACTTATGCCATATTCAGTATGTATTACTTAATCTTTTATTCTCTTTTCAGTGAAGAATCTTACTATTCCTGGCGTACTAATCAATATTTTTTAGCAAATCATCGTATACATCACCATATTAATACATGCGAACATATTTAAATATCTATATCGTTATCTGGAAGCGTTTGGTACGGGAGGTCCACGCTTCCATCTTTCCCCTCGATTTCAAGGTGTAGAATGTTTTCAAATATTGACTATGTTGAAATCTTTCTATCCCTTGAAATCTTCTCTGCGGTACATGCTGCGCAGTTGGCCTGGCCGTTAGACAAGAAAAATGATAGACTTGAAAAGTCTTCATTTTCCAGGATGCATTCAAGTAATGGCTGCGTTAGTGTGAGATTAGATTAGATTAAATTAGATTAGAAGGATGAGGTTTCTGAGGAAAATTTGTCCATTAATTTTGACACTATATGTTTTTCAATGTAGTCAGATTAACGAAAATAGTGACTTTAGTGACCAATTTACTGAAAAAAGTGACTTTAGTGACTTTTTCATGCAAATAGTGACTTTTTAGTGACCGACTCAAAAATAGTGACCAAATCACTAAAAAGTGACTCGCTACTAGGCCTGGGAAATCCATTAATAGTTCATCCGAGAACTCATCTATGAATACTTCTGGTAATTTCTCTACGGTTCCTCCGAAAATTCCTCTGGCAATTACTTTACTAGTTGCTCTAAAAATATTTCTGAGAGTTGCCCGGAATTTCCTTCGAGAATTCTTGTATGAGTTCCTCCGGAAATTCCTCTAAGAATTCCTCCGGAAATTCCTCTAAGAGTTCCTCCGGCATTTTCTCTAAGAGTTCTTCTAAGATTTGTTTCTGGAATTCTTCCAGGAGTTTCCCCAAACGTTCCTCTAAGAGTTCACCAGGGAATTCTTTTAGATGCTCTTTTGGAAATTCGTTTAGAAGTTCATCCGGGAATTCCTCTAGGTGTACCTAGAGGAATGCCTCTACGAGTTCCTCCGGGAATTCCTTAAAAGTTCCTCTAGAAATTCCACCGGGAATTCCTCTAGAATTTCTTCCGGGAATTCCTTTAGAAGGTTATTCTGGATAATTTTTTAGGCAGCTGATTCACCATAACAATTATTTCAATAAATTTAAAAAAAAAACGTGTGAAAATAAAAAATAAAACTAAACCGTAACTATAAACATGTCATCGCATCTTCAAAATGATGAGTTACTAAAAAATTAAACACTGATATTGATTAACGGAATTAACAAAAATTTAAAGATAATGACCACGCCACCGCCGCCGGTCAAAAAAGTGAAAAACGCCGCCGCCGACAGATTTCAAATCGGCGCACACCTCTAGCTCTTAGATGCCAATCTCCCGCACTCTCAACGCATACTGAGTCTTTCGGATGAAGAAGCGCCAGCAGGAAGAACGAGATCGCGAAGCGATGGAAGAGCTGTACTGCGCTAAGGACACACGAAAGTTCTACGAGAAGCTGAACCGTTCGCGCAGAGGCTTTGTACCACAAGCCGACATGTGCCGAGATAATCACGACAATATTCTCACGAGTGAGCGTGAGGTGGTCGAGAGGTGGTGGCAGCATTACGATGAGCACCTCAATGGCGACGTTGCAAGTACCGAAGGTGGCGTGGTAACAGATCTAGGAGTATGTGCACAGGACGAAAGACTTTCGGCCCCTGACTCCAAGAGATTGAGGAGGAGGTTGGCCGGTTGGAAAACAACAAAGCCGCTGGAGCAGATCAACTACCAAGCGAGCTTCTAAAATACGGTGGAGAAGCACTGGCGAGAGCACTACACTGGGTCATTACCAAGATTTGGGAGGAGGAAGTATTACCGGAGGAATGGATGAAAGGTATCGTGTGTCCCATCTACAAAAGGGCGACAAGATGGATTGCGGGAACTACCGCGCGATCACACTACTGAGCGCTGCCTACAAGATACTCTCTCAAATTTGGTGCCGCCGCCTATCACCGATTACAAGAGAGTTCGTGGGGCAATATCAGGCTGGATTTATGGGTGAACGCGCTACAACGGACCAGATGTTCGCCATCCACCAGGTGTTGCAGAAATGCCGCGAATACAACGTGCCCACACATCACTTGTTCATCGATTTCAAATCGGCGTATGATACAATCGATCAAGAAAAGCTATGGCAGATTATGCACGAATACGGATTCCCGGATAAACTGATTGATCAAGGCGACGATAGATCGAGTGATGTGCGTAGTTCGAGTATCAGGGACACTCTCGAGTCCCTTCGAATCTCGCAGAGGGTTACGGCAAGGTGATGGTCTTTCGTGCTTGCTGTTCAACATTGCTTTAGAGCAGTGATCCTCAGCCTAACTGTCTTTGCGGGCCAAAATTGAATTTTGAATAGAGAATGCGGGCCGCAAGTCGTTCAAGAGTTTATTTTCATCTATTTTCAAGATTCAACACATAATCCATTTGTCGATTTTTTGAAAATATTGTACAAGGAACAAGATCTAAACATTTATGAGTTTTTTCTGCAGCTTAGGGATTTCCTGGAAAGTATATCGAATCCTTTATTTAAAACAATTTTGGAACTGTGAGGTTTTTTGAAACTTCGTGAATTTTGAGAAATTTCAGAATTATTTGTGGGAATTTCAGGGTTCTCGGAAGAAATTCACATAAGCTGCCTGGAGATACTATTGTGGAAATCCTTGATGATTTTTTAAGTTTATCTTGTGTAATTTCTTAGAGAGCCAATGAAAAAAAACCTGCTAACATGATTTTCTGAACAATGTGTGTAAGTATTTGTAGCCTATATAGAATATATATTTTAAGAAGAATTTCCAAAAGTATTGCTAGGCGAATGAAGAGAATCTTACTCAATCTTGCCCAGGCAAAAATTGTAAAGTGGTTTTAAATAGTCTCCTGATAGAAGTGTTGAAATTTTAAGTTACATCTATTACAAGGAATTTTTTAGCCGATAAAAACAAAATGGTCATTATTTTAATTTTATTTTCTTGAAATTAAACAAATTACTACTGACAAGTTCTGCCACAACTCCAAAATCCATGGAAGAGAATCTGTAAAATTTATCCTAAACTCATTATTCAAGCGAAACACACAGTTTCGAATGTTTTTGGAACAAAATTCGAAAAATTAGTATTTTGCTGTATGTAAAACTTTAAAAAATCTTATTTCTTTTGAAAAACTCTCCATGATCAGTAGTTAATATTCACTCTCATGAAAGTTTTAAAATAAATTGAAATTTCAGATTTTCTTTATGGAATCTATGAGTGGGCCACTTCCTAATACATTTCAAAATCAGCTTGCGGGCCGCACAAAACCTGGTCGAGGGCCGCATGCGGCCCGCGGGCCGCAATTTGGTGACCACTGCTTTAGAGGGTGTAATTAGAAGAGCGGGGATAAACACGAGTGGAACGATTTTTCACGAAGTCCGTTCAGCTGCTTGGTTTCGCTGATGATATTGATATTATTGCTCGTAAATTTGAGACGATGGCAGAAACGTACATCCGACTAAAGAGTGAAGCCAGGCAAATCGGATTAGTCATTAATGTGTCGAAGACAAAGTACATGATGGCAAAGGGCATCCGGAAAAATTCCCCAAAAAAATATTTTTGGAAGGAAATTACATAAGCTATATTCTGTGAAATTTTCTAGATGTGGTTTTCTCCATTCCTGAATTATGACCAATTTTGTGGAAACTGTCCAGATGTGCTATATGAGCCGTTTGTTTAAAAAATCATAACTTAAGAATAAAGCATCGTGGACACAATGGTTTTATTGTGAAATCGTTAGCAAATTTTCTCAGCAATCCAAAAAACATACAAAATGAAAATAATTATCAACAAAATTTTCCACTGTTGAGAAAAATTGGATCGAAAAGTCGGAAAAACTATTTAGGAAGTCCGGAAAAAATCCTAAAAAAATATTTTTGGAAGGAAATTTTATAAGCTATATTCTGTGAAATTTTCAAGATGTGTTTTTTTTTTCGTTCCTGAGTAATGATCATTTTTGTGCGAATTAATAATCAAGACGGTCGAAAATCAACCAACACCTGGACTGCCGGTGGAAGCATAATTGTCCCATGTGCATTTTTGGCAATATTGAGATTTTGCAGCCCATGACCATGTATCGAGGGGTACTATCATATGGGGAAATAAAAATAGATAGTTTGTTCCGAAAATTGTTGAAAAAATGCATGGCCGATTTGTAACATTCTTAAAAGTGGACGCATAAGCGTCACGTTTCATTGGAAATCCTATGGAACTATAAAATCGCTCTAAAACAAAAATTAGTGCTCAAATTCAAAATTGGTTGATGTTAGAACACGATTCAGCACTTATACTTCATAGTTGAGACAATTTACTTTTTTCGAACTTTTGACGCGATTTTCTCAATTGTCTGTTTTTGCACATGGGACATTTATGCGTCCACCGGCAGTGGACTATTTCCACAAAATTGGTCATTACTCAGGAACGGAAAAACAAACACATCTTGAAAACTTCACAGAATATAGCTTACGTAATTCCCTTCCAACAAAAAAATTTTTTGAGTATTTTTTCGGACTTCTTAAATAATATTTCTGACTTTTCCAACCAATTTTCCTCAACAGTGGAAAATTTTGTGGAATACAATTTTTATATTGTATTTTTTTTTTGGATTAATGAGAAAATTTTCTTACGAAAAAAAAAAACATTGTGTCTGGACAATTACATCTTGAAAATTTCACAGAATATAGCTTATATAGGGTATGTGTGCCATCAGTAATCTCATGCTCCCATATTCATCCTATTCGAAAACAAGCGATTACGGCACCGATTGATTCCGTTCTTTTTGTTTTCATGGATGCTCACTCCTAACAAAAAATACAAAAATTAAAAACAAAACAAACAGCGCATCAATCCTTTGTTTTTCGTAGGATGAAAATGGGAGCAACATGCTTAATAAGGGAACGAATACCCTAGTTCCCTTTCAAAAATATTTTTTGGAGAATTTTTCCGGACCTCCTAAATAATTTGTCCGACTTTTCCAACCGATTTTCCTAAACTGTGGAAAACAATTTTCATTTTATATTTTTTTTTCAATTGCTGTGAAAATTTGATTATGATTTCACAAAAAAAAATGTGTTTACGATGCTTCGTTCTTGAGTTATGATTTTTCAAAGTAGGTGGTGTCTGTGGAAAATGTTCAATGTCCACTGGAGTTTTCTGGAAAATTAGGCGACCCTGATTTTTTTTTTTAATTTATGTATGTGAACCCAAACTGTGAAAAAAATACATTAAATTCTGAGAACCTTCGTACCAATTTGTACGATAATAAAAAAAAATCCCCCTCTGCATCTCCACAAATATCACAGGATAGAGAATTTCAAACTCGCGAAACTCTCGAACGAAACAACCTACAACTTTTCTAGGGAACTTCTCTTGGGAAAAACTATAAGGATAGGTAATGTAAATTACGATAGAGTTTAGGAAACGACCATAAATTACGTTGAGCGACCAATACAAAATTTTAAGAGATCTCATACAAAAAGGGTGACATAGGGAAGCGGAGGGATGGCCATTTAAAAAAATATGTTATATTTATGCCGTTCAAGTTTTCAAAATAAAAAAGATTCGAGACAGATTTTCCATTTCGTCCCACCTTCCCCAACGTAAAGGTAAACACTCTCTTCATCCTTTCGAAGGCACACGCTTCGCACATGTACACATGTACATGTCGTAGAGCAGCAGTACGACGAACCGCCGCTATGTCCTATCTGATGGCCAACCATCACATCGTTCAACTGCAACGCTATAACAGCAACCACTTGATTGACTTTGCACCTTTAGTGTTTCCTGCGAATGATTCTAGTACAGGAGGAAGGTACCAATCAATCAATTAACCTGACTTCAGTTCATCAGAACTACACACAATAATGAAACAGGACAGATAAGGTTCAATGCGACTGGTAATGGTTCAAAGGACTATTCTACCACACAGAGAAAAATTTCTACTCAGTGGCTGAGTTGGTCTTACTCAGAAATCGAAAAATCCTTTGTTTTCTTACTCAGTTTCCGTTAAAAGTGGGACAACCCATTGCCAATGGGTTGTCCCACTTTTAGCCGAAACTGAGTAAGAAAACAAAGGATTTTTCGATTTCTGAGTAAGGCCAACTCAGTCATTGAGTAGAAATTTTTCTCGGTGCAAACAAGAGCCTGATCGTTTCACAACACAATCCTTCTCTGCTGGGCGCACTGTGCTGAAAGTTTTCATTTGAACAACGCCTCGATTCAGAGCATTCGGACGAATAAGAAGATAATCCACAAACGGATGCGGCCAAATCCGTAGACAATTAATCATGTTAGAAACAGCAAACTAAAACGAAATTTCAGAGCGTAGGAATTATTTCAAATCTTGATAAGAAACACGCAAGCTTTCCTTTTTTTTCGTGAGCGGTAACGGTTCGAGGGGTTCGATGTGCACTTTCGGACGGGATGTAGTTCATGGCCATAATTGTTTGTTAAATTTGAAAAGGTTGTCAGACTTAAGTCATCTTGGATTTATGTCATTTCTCAGAACCAACTCTAAACTAATTAGACTTTAATTAGACTTGTTACTTGTGTGTTTCAAAATAGCCGAAAAACCACGTAGTAAAAGTTTTAAGAGTCGATAGCACATTTAATTCAGATAATGCTTTTACTGTGAAATTAAATTAACAAGAAATTTATCTTTCTCTCCACAACATATTCCGTAGAACGCCGCTGTAAATTTCTCAGTTCTCAGTAGAAAGTCTAGAATTCTACGGTTCGTGGCACGAGTCTGACCTGCTGGATGTTATCAGGATCTACGCTACTTGGCGGTTCTAAACATTCCACTTTAATGCTTTATTTCTCAAACAGCGGGGAACATCCCCACGTGCCCTAGAAAAGTAACTAATATCGATCATAATTTACAGCGAGGGGACGAAGAAGTTTTTCCTTTTAGCACTTAGGGATCAACAACATTCCCATTTCATAATTACCGCCCTGCATCGCTGCATGTAAACAAATACTTTTCGCCGCAAATGAGGGCCCTTACTTCACCGGGTCGATCTGGTTCAGTGCAGCACAGCAATTTATTTTATCTGTTCCGTCCCTCCACCACCATGATGGCGAGCCGTGGGGTATGAGTTCATTGATGAGATTCTTCAAGTGCCTCTTCACTCGAGACAATATCAATACTCTACGACTACGACCACACCATCCTATCTTCCTCTCTCTCACAACGACTTTTCCTTGACTGGGCTGCTCCATCGCATCGTTTGCCCGTGGACACAGTAACGCATCGCACACAAGACGACCGTCGCCGGCGACAGGACCTCTTCCTTCCCAATCGCAGTGCAACGTCTCACCATCACTCTGACTGGATGGTAACATCATCGTATCCATCGGTGCGATGGGTACGGTACCCCGTAGGGTTAATAGTTGTTTTTCGCTTGTTCTATCCACCCACAGCAAATGAAATTATGACAGTTTCTTTTCTGCTTCCATTATCTACCCTCCTGATCCACGTGTCTCTTCCATGTGGGGTAAATGTACCACTTTTCAGCTTGTTACCACGATTGTTTTCGAATTGACGAAAAGAAAAATATTATTGGGGGTCGTCTACAAACTACGTGGATTTTGAGGGAGAAGGACAACCGCTATTGAGTTGCCTCAATAGCTAGTATCTGCTACGAGATTCCACAATAGTGGCGACAAGTCTCCCCCTTCGAAGCATCCACAAACACTAAATTTCTTAATCGCTTCTTAACGCAATGTCGAGAAGCGATGTCGGTTTTTGAGCATTTGGCGAATCCAATTGAAAATCTTTGGAGATTTACCATGACTCCGCGCGGTTTCAAATATGGCATCAAAATATGGCGCGGTTTAAAATATGGCACGTTGTCAAAGGCATCCTCGATATCTAAGAAAACACCCAAACAAGATTGCTTTTGAGTGAATGCATTCTCAATATCGTAAACAACCTTGTTTAAAAGAGTCACAGTGGACTTACCAGATTGGTAGGTATGTTTCTTCACATGAAGAAGCATGTTGGCCAAATGAACATCACGGATGTGATGATCGCATTGTCGATTCTAAGCATTTCAGAAAAAAGAGGTCAAACTGACAGGCCTGAAACTCTTTGCTTCTTCATACGACGCACAACCTACTTTCGGAATGAATTTCACAGTAATATCCCGCCAAGATTTAGGAACAAACCTGTAGCAAAACTGCAAATAAGTAGTTTTTTTTAACATGTTTGAAATATTCAAATCTGAAGCTAAATAGGATACGTCTCATCTGCTCCTGGAGATTTGAAAGGAGCAAAGCTATTTAGTGCTCACTCCATCGATTTTATAGTTACAATAGTCCGGGCCGAAGCCAAAGAATCATAACTACAAGAAAAGATATCAGGAAGATGTAATATCCATCCAGGGAAGTGAGTACTGAATAAG
Source organism: Aedes albopictus (assembly GCF_035046485.1). Taxonomy (NCBI): domain Eukaryota; kingdom Metazoa; phylum Arthropoda; class Insecta; order Diptera; family Culicidae; genus Aedes; species Aedes albopictus. The sequence continues at coordinate 16,823 of NW_026917238.1, forward strand.
CATTCCAGAACTTCCTCATCAGAGGAAGGATCGCTATATGGAAAACGAAGTTCGTTCACTCAGATATCCTTAGATTTCGCAAGGATTTTGGTCAACCGACTGACTTCGCTCAAGCTGGAAACATTTGTACAAAGGTTTTTTTTTTTCGGCCGGATCGTTCAGCAGAACGGAGAGCTTTCTTGTAGGCCTTGCGAGTCGGTTTTAAAGCCTCCAATCCAGCCGAACGTCGACTGTTCCAACTCTTTCTACATTGTTTCCTGAGCTTCGCCAGATCAGAGTCCCACCAAGGGGTTCCTCTTGTGGGCTTCACAGACCGTGGAGAGCAAGCTTCTTCAAAAGCTTCCATGATGAAGGTCGTTGTAGTATCAAAGGCATCATCTAAATCACTTGGAGTGTCAATGGATGGGGAGTATCCATGCAATTTGGCCGCAACCAAGTAAAGAGATCCCAGTTGGATAACCGGGAATTAACGCAAAGTTTGCGATGTAACATTCAAGTGTTCAAAAAAGATGTAGCGATGATCAGATAAAAATTCTTCATCTGACTCATGCCAATTGGTCAACTATAGTGACTAATTCTGCGAGAGCAAAGCGTTATGTCTAACACTTCCTCTCTATCAGATACCATAAGGTTGGGCAGATGCCTAAGTTAATTCATCTAAGATTGGTACTACTTAAGTATTTCATCAAACTGGAGCCTCTCAAGTTAATGTATGAGCTGCTGCCCCAGATAATATGGTGAGCATTAGAATTACTGCCAACAATTAGCGGTAGTCCTTTTGAAGAGCAGTATGCGATGACTTGGTTGAAAGCATCCGTAGGAAATGGTTCATCATGCGGTAAATAAACCGAATAATAGACGTATTTCCTGTTGAGGTTTCCAACAGATACATCGATTATGATAACACATAACTAGTAATTAGTTCAGAGATGAGTGTAGCAACAATTGCGTTGTTGACAAGGACACATGCTCGAGGCTTGACACGCGAGTTTCATTTTTACTAAAAGTAGCTAACACTGAGTTCACAAGATTTCCTAAATAGGAATTCCCCTTACGAAAGTAAGGTTTTTGGACCAAAGCCACTTGGGTTGTACCATTTTGCGTAAGCTTGCAAAGATTGATCGTTGTTGTTCTTTTATGCTGTGCGGAACTTCAGCTGGTTTCGCAGACCGAAAAAGGCCCGATTCGCAGCCGCAATCCGTCTTTTCAAAAAACGGGCTGCAAAACGATGAGTCGATAAGGAGAGCGTCCAACATAGCTCTGGTCCTCACAAGTTCCTACCTCATGCTTCCACGGGTCAAACGATGACAAAGACCGCCAGCTAAGAGTTGTGTGCTTAGCTGGTAGTGCAGCCTGGACACTGTTGTCCGTCTGACTTCAGCTAGATCGAGGAGGTACGTCCCGAGCGTCTGTTCACCAAGGAGGTGCGGCTCAAACAGCGTCTGTTCTGGCATCCAGCGGCTGAATATGAAATCGCGTCAGCTATACCTAAGGTGACAGCCCCACCAACGCGATGTTGGGCAGCGCGACCCCGGTAAGGTAGCCTGTCGAAGCTTTTCAACACTACGAAAAATGAAAATAAAATCAATACCAATTCTCTGATTGTTCAGCTGCAAGGAGAATTTTGAATAAAAAAAAATCATCTACAAGCGTTTAATGAGAAATTCTCAGAACGAGGTGCTATACCCTAACACTGAACACGGCAGGCACATGCTAACTCCGTTAGCAAGGAGGACCATCAAACGGATGCGAGAAGGTGAAAGCATGAAAGCAGTCACTTCTCTATCCTTACTGCACGAAAAAAAAAACGCTTGCTCGACCATCAGGCATGGCATGATGATCTAGATCCAAAACTACTAGCATTTTGTTATCATAGCCTAATGGTACAGGTGTCCGACTGCCAAGCCAGAAGTGATAGGTTGGAGTCTCGCTGATTAGATAATACTTGGCGACTTCCTAGACAACTAGTTTCGTTATTAGAACAGTAAGCCGAAGACAGACCTTATTCCACCGAGCACGTAAGGTCAATATAAGAAGAAGAAACATTGCACCCTCTGCCTGGGAGAGAATATACAACACACCCCAAAAAAGCACAAGATAATCCACCCCCAAGAGGGGTCCGACTGTGCGAGGGGATAACGAAACAAAGCCGGTGACAGTGAGGAAGACGACGGACACGAGAGAAGCAAATGGCGGGAGTGGAAAGTGTGTAGTGACTGCCCGCTGGCACAACATGCACCGACGACTGTTGTTGTGGCCCCACTCACCATCCGCCACCAAGGAGAATTATCATAAATTTCAGGAAACAGTGCTGATAACCTGCGCCTTCTTGATGGAAGGTTTTGGGACCACTACTACTGGGTGCGTGATGTTGTGGCGTGAAAAGTTTTCCATCGCGTTTTGGAGCTTTAAGCTTTGTGCTTTGGAGGGTAGGTAGAGTAAAAGGCTAAAACAATGTGGATACAGGATTCAACCCGTTACACGGAATGGAAATGTTAATTGCATTATAACTGATACAATTTATTACGGTAATAATTATTTATAAAACATTTTCAGTACATAATTGAATGAAGCTTTAGTTTGTCATGAAACGTTAAAGATAGCATGAAAAGTACGATAAACTACATATAAACTATTTTTCAAGTTTACGACTGAAATTGAATACCGAGTAGCACTAGTAGACCACGCAGCAGGGATGTGAAGATATTAGATAGGACACATAGACCATCAAATCTTCCCATTTTGGAAAGTTGTTACATCAAAAACACGCCACACACGGTGAACAAACGCTCAGACACAGACAACCTGCACGTAGTCTACGCTGCTTTACTCCACACGATAAAAAACATACAGACGACGAAAATGAAAAATCAAAACAGAACGAATGTAAACACAACACAAGCAATCACCCGAACACACTAAAAACCGAACACATAACACACGAAGTTTAAAATCATCAACCGTCATTTTGAAAACGTAGACATACAGTAACGAAAGAGGTCCGAATCCCGATCCCTAGTGATTTAAGTTACGGTTTTCCGGATGAAAACGGACGGGAAAGTAAGTAAAACTTGACAAAAATACGTTAAAAAGACTGACAGTTAATTATTTGTAGCTAGAGTATCGAATGACGGTTGAAAGATTGAAAAATCTACATGACGAAAAAACGACCAAAAACTCGGTAATGTGTTAATTGTTTGTAAAGTGTCTTGTAAAACGAAACTAATTGTAATGTTCCGAATAAATACAGATTCCTTGAAAAAGATCCGATACGGATCGAAACGTCGGAGTAAGAGAACATAAGGTGTTTTTGATCTCACAATCGGACTGAAAAGCCAAGAAATTCTCCTAAGAATACATAAAATCAATATAAAACCAAACGAAATTATTCTCCGATGATTTGTGGTTTTGAAGTACCCTTCAGGTGTACTTGAGATAGTACGTGAAACTTCGTTTCACACAAGTACATTTGAACTTGAAACAGTTTTGAGAGACTCTCATGAACGAGATCTTCAAGAACATGTACTTGAATACAAGTCAGTACTCTCCGGTGAGAACAAATTAAAACTGTTTTACTATAATCCTGTTGAAGTGCATGCACCGATACCAAAAATAACAATATTTCACCAATTTGTAGAACAGGAAATAAAACACGATCTTCTTTAGTGCCACTTTCGCTAAATAAAATCATCTCAAACAACTACTAACAGCATCTCCCCCCTTGATTCCGAGTCAAATCGGCGACCATCAATTTGGATCGAGGACTGGCTCTTCACATCCAACCATTAGTCAGCTATCAAACGACCTTCACCCTCACCAACCCGACCTTATTCAAATCGCCTTTCCTGGTGCTCTACCGCATCGCAAAGCATCGCTTGCTTTCGTCGAACTCGCTCCAGATGCGACGCCACTACAGCAGCAACGCTCCACAGCAGTTGATAGCAAACGGCGACGACCACGACGACGAATGGTCGCAGCAAAGCGGATTAGGAACAAAAACAAATCAAAATTATGCACAGTCATGAAGCTCCGTTGCGCTGGGTTCGTTCGATTCTTGTTGGATTGGGACCAATCGAACCGAACCACACACCTCCTCCCACTATTATTGGATCGAATACGTTTTTCGCGAAGCCGGAACAATCGCCCAGAGACATGGTACATAGTGTTAATACAGTGTGAATGCAGTGGGAAAAGGAGCCTTAGAATATCCGGTGGGTAACACAAAGAGGAACCACAAAAACACCCACGACAGGTCCACGTTCTAAAGCACATGGCCTCTGTTATTTTCGTCTTTCGTCGTAGAATCCGTTGGCGAAACTTTAGACGTTCAATCAATCAATACCCATGAAAGTGAAATTTTGGTCCCAATTGGCGACAAAGCATAGCCAAGCATAAAAAGCTGACGAACGAGAACGGCCTACGACTCACTGATTTCACCGCCTCCAAGAACATGACCATTCGTAGAACTTTCTTCCAGCATATCCTCCATTATTGTTACACACACGGAATTGCAAATCGACCACGTTCTGATTGATGGACGGTATTTCTCCGATATTATCTACGTGCGGTCTCTCTGCAGGACTACTGAAGTACAGTCAAAGCGGCCATCAGAAACGCAGCCGAGAGCACGATCGGGATCCGAGTACGTGGAACGGAGACGACGGAACAACTAGTTCAACGAGGAGTGCAGAGCGATTTTGGAGTAGAACGTAGCATGAGCGGTAATGCTGCAGCGTTGAACCCGACAGAACGCGGAGCATATAAACAAAAACGAAATCAGAAAGCTCATCAAGATGGGCCGGAAGAATTGGCCACCTGCCTGCACCGGTTAGTAGTTGGGATCTGGAAAACCATGTGGAGTGGAGATCAGAGGTAATCTATCCCATCCACCGGATCTGACTACCGGTGGAGTGGAAGGAAAGAGGTAATCCACCCTATCCACAAGAAAGGCGACCATTAGGAATGTGAGTACTTCCGAGTGATCACTGTTTGAATTCCAACTACGAAGTTCTATCCAAGTTTATCTTCCGTCGTCTGTCATCTAATGGATTCGTGTGAAGTTATTGAGCCGACTTCATCGACAGCCGGACGACAACGGACCAGTATCCTCCAGAAATGGCTTGTAAATGCCTAGTCCCATCGCATCACCAGTTCATCGACTTTAAGGCGGCATACAACAGTATCGACCGCTCAGAGTTATGAAAAATATAGGACGAGAATGGCGTTCTTGAGTTGCTGACCAGATTGATCAAAGCAACGATGGTGCGTGTGCAAAACTGTGCAAAGGTTTGTGATCAGCAAGCCTTTTCTTCGGGAACAAATTAAACTTCCATTTGGTGAAAGGGGATTAAGTGCCTTTAGCAAGATGCAAAAGACCGTCTAGTCGATCTATTGTCTGAACAGTAGCTTGCTATCCACGGTTAGGCCAAGGTCATCATCCACGTACGACCGTTATACCGCTTAACCATTATTGAGGGTAATTTTGCAATCCACAGCCGAAAGAAGTCTAAGCAGGGGGAAAGATGACCTGGGTGTTCACCGCGTTGCCACAAATTCTGTCAGGACACTCAAGATATTCCGACATCTTTGCAGACTCGACCTGAGCGCTCGTATGACCCTACTATTGTGGACGATTGCTGTATCATCAACGAACAACCACAGTTATCTATTTTTAAGGGAGTTGCGGCATATTCGAGGCGAAGAGGTTAAATAGAACACCACCGGAACACCGCCAAACACATTTTCCGCGTCAGAAACTGCAACATGCAACAAAACACGGAATGTCCTGTCCAACAGACAGTTCCGGATGATTTTCGCTAAGTAGCTGAGAACATTGGGTCGCTGTAGCTTATATACTAGACCATCTGCCAGTCGTTGGCGAAAACTGTTTATACATCGAACAAGTCGATGATATATGTTTTAGATACGGACTTGTTTCACCCAAGGATGTTCATTACTCGGATCAGTTGGTTGATCGAACGCGTCGAAAGTCAAACTGTTTTTTTGAAAAAGATGTTATGTTGGTTGCAGCGTCTCAAAGTTCCGCTGCCGCAGACGAAAAAGAAGCAACAAAATAGGCTCTGCAACAAAGCTTTGTTACGACGGTGGTGAGACATAATAAAGATTACGTTCGTTTTGTCAGCAACAAAATCCATAGCAATGTTTGTTACGCTATTTTTATTTCGTGATTTTTCAGATGTTTTCAACTGAAAAATCGATTTGTGCGATTGTAAATTCTTATTTTGTCGGAAAGTGACTGAATCCATAGACAGCAGTCGAAAAATCTAACGAGAAGGCCGAAATGTTGCTACACGCTTGGGTGCTGATATTTGTTTTGTTGCACACATCGTGTAATCATCGTTTGTTGCAGGAGGCGAATGTTGGTAACAAAGAGCGAGAGCAACAAAGCGTTTATTATTTCGTGCTGCTTGAGATTGACACACTGGTTGGATGGTTACAGCAAGTACTGACTGTAGATCGCCTTTTCAAAAAGTTTTGATAATCCTGATAAGACTATTGCTGTTAGGGGTGTAAGGACCTTTCCCAGTCTTCCGGATGGATATGACCTAGTAGCCAAGTCGGAGGCACAGGTTAAAAGTCAGTGCCAGATGTTAGTAGAAATGGAGACTCAAGTTCGCAGTTCCAAGAACATGATGTTGTCGAAACCTGGGGCTTTCGTATTTTTGACTGCTTTTATGTAGCTGATGACATGATCTCCAAATCCTCCGAGATGTCAGATGAAGATTGGAGGCATATTCGTTAACGACAGCTTCGTGCGGACTGCCAATGTCTTACCATGAGAGAGAGGAGACAGCTCACTGACGGCGCCGATGTTTACATTTCTTCTTCTTATTGTGAATTTACCGGCTACTTGTATTCTACCAGTTACTTGAGTAGCCATTACAAAGTAGCCGTTTTCATATAAAAATTAACTTGATTGTCAAAATATGAATGTCGCTGAATAGCTAGTGGCAACGAGAAATAGCGCATACCAGTGAATCAAAATTCAACCATCGCGCAACAATAATGACAATGTCGCAACCTGTATTTGTTGCGACAATCCACCCAATGCGACATAAGTTTGTCCCTACTTGAAAATAATAGGATAAACATCGTACACCACGAGTTTAGAGATGTTTAAGCCTTGCATTGCGATTTTCGAACGGTAACTTCGAGTCGGTAAACACTGCAGCTCTGATGAAGCTCTATCATTAAACAGTTTCGACTTTGGGTTAGTAATTATTGATTGTTGACGAGTTGAAAAGTACGCGACAAATTCAGCTTCCGTTTTGTCTGCAACAAAAATTTTCGAGATCATGTCATTATCTGTTACCAGTAGGGACAAAGAGTAATCGTCGCGCCATCTTTGTTGCTTGCTTTGTGCCTCTTTTGTCCGACAATTCTCTTCACTGGTTATGTTTGCTTTCGGTGCGTCCGGGACTGTTGTTCATCCCCATGTCATATTGTCAGGTAAACGGCTTCGGAAAGAGCAGGATTTCCGGGCGCATGGTGAGTAGGACTGAGTGAAAAGGGTTGGATGGATTTTGACAATTTCCGTAATTACGTCGAGAAGATCTTCTATCCGTATCTGGTTGAAAAAAATGTGGAGCTCCCAGTCATTTTGTTAGTGAATTTGTACAACCATATGTGAGCATCTCAAATTGCGACAGGTTGGGTGGTGAAGATGTAGACACACTCAACACAACATCCAACACACTGACGCCTTCTACGGTTGGAGAATTAGCAGTGTTGGATGATGAAATCCTCATGTGCTCAATTGCGGAAACAAGCAACAATGATGGGAAAGAACCGGTTTTGGACACAATTGAGAATCTACGCCACGAAAATACTCCTATTGTCATTGAGGTACCAGGTGATACATCGAATCAGTCTTTCGAGATACCGTGGGATACAGAGAATGTTATTTATTGTCAACTCAACAATGCATCTGATTCCCGTCCAGAGAATACTGAAGGTATGGTATTTTTTTTTAATTTATATTATCTACATAAAACTAAATGAATATTTACAGATGCAAACAGCACTTTGGGTGAAGATCAAACCATCTGTCTCGTTGATTTTGAAGATGAACAACATCGTAAAAGTAACGTGAATGTCTTTGAAAAAGATCAAGATTTGTCTCCACTCCCAGCAACTGTTTTGAAGGATTCCAGCAAC
>NW_026917239.1:0-25000 GCF_035046485.1 Aedes albopictus
CGGACGCTATGTGTTTCTAGTTTACGCGGCCGCGCAAATGAAAACTGTAAAATAAGACCTGACTGTACATCGCAACTCAGCGTTTTATGACCATAAAGTTCAACCATACTTGCTTCTTGTCACTTTAATTTGAAGAAGACAGTGTCAATGCGGAGAAATCATGTACTTGTGTCCTATTTAAGAACACACTTGTTAGAATTCCAAAATGGCCGACTTTGGCACCTTCTCACGATTTTCAGCACACTAATCTCTCTGTACACAAAACTAGCACTCCTGGTCTTCTGGAGATTTGTGCGCCTGGCGTTCTGATGCACTGTTCAAGCGGGATTTCAAGATGTTTGTCCTTAAACTCAATCTAGAACTTTTCTTTGGCCCCAGAGACCTGGGGTCAACGCAAAATATTTTTTTGCCATTGCGTTGTGAAAACGTCAACTTTTCACTAAGCAAATCAACGATAAAACGGCCTACTTTTTCACTAAAACAAAAGTGCCGAAAAGTAACACTTTTTCGACACTTGTGCTGAAAAGTAGCACTTTTTGGCATTGTTTCCGACATACATTTTTATTCTTATGTGTAGATAATAGCTGGATAAACTACATGTAAAATATAGTCGATCAGGCCTGATACTCATTCATAGCTCGTTCTGTAGAAGCAGGTTACCTAAAACGATTCCATTCAAACAGCATTTTTTGCAATTGCAAAAAATGTTGCATGCAACTCATTGCAAAACTTGATTTTTTCAGCACTCGTCGTATTTATCCAACTCGACAAGCCTCGTTGGATTAAATGTACGACTCGTGCTGAAAAAACATCATTTTGCAACTTGTTGCATAAATAACTGTATGTAATACAATTCAGTATCGTAATTTCTATTTTATACAATTAATTTCGGTACCATAATGGTCATTTTTTCCGAACCATTTCATTATGTAACTGAAATGAGTTGCATTATGAAAAAGAAAGTTTTACAATGTTCATAATGCAACTCATTTGAGTTACATTGTGAACATTATACAATTCAAATGAGTTGTATCTACAATGAAAAAACAAACATTACATGAAATTGTGTATGTCACTCGTTGTAAAACTCGATTTTTCCAGCACTTAGCAAGCCCCATTGGGTAAATGTACGACTCGTACTGAAAAAATCAACTTTTTGCAACTTATTACATAAATAACCATGAACCCAAATTAGTGATTTATTTACATTGGTTGTACTCCTCGCAAAATTATTTCAAAGCTGCTGGCATCACTGCCAAGTCAGCATGTGCGAATGAATGCACGATCGTCGTCGCGCCGTGGGAAGGATGGTGTGGTGGGCAGCGCGGGTAGGGTTGCTGTTGTACACACAGAGAGGCAGGCGGAACATGACGATGGGTCCGCTGCCAGCAGAGACAGGGGCAACACCGCATGCGAGGTGTATGCTGGGGGCGGGTAGATGCAAGGGTGGGTAGTGACGACGGTGGGGTGGCGGGGTGTGTTGTGAAGTTTTTAAAAACGGTGCTCTGCAGTGGGGCCCCCGAGTCTCCGCCTCGCAAATCCAATATGGCGGCCGGGGGCAATTAATCTGCATCCAGGTCCCAAAACGGTCCAGAACCACCGGATTCCCGGCATATCCGGCAGAATCTCTAGGAAAACAAACGAAAACTGGTGTGCGTTCGGACACAAGCTGATGCTTTGCTTGGGCGAGCTCTTGGTAGTTGTGTGTTTCAGAGTTCGTCTCCTCAGTCGCGATTTACTGCTGCTGCTTGGCTCTCGCGACTTTGCTTTTAAATGCTGCTCACAGCTGATTATATACAAATATCACATATTCCCCGTACGATTAGTTGGGTGCATGCTGTTCGAAGCACCGTTCGTTAACCCCAGGTGCGTGGGAACTTCCGCAAAAAAATGGACTAAATCCTTCCTGTCCAAACGTCACTTCAGACGAAAATTCGAACTGTCATCCCCAGGGCTTTTCATTTTGCCCAAATATCTTTCACATCACCCCCACTTCATAGGGGTTTCCCCCGCGAACAGCAGTAGTAAATAAGCAATGTTTACATCTATCGGCTTCGAAAAGATCGAAAACCGCCAATTATGCTCGCAGGATTCGCTTCTTGGCCGTGTGAAAATGTCCGGAAAATCTCCTCGAAAAAATCACTTGCGCCCCGCGTCGCATGAATCAGCACCACAAAGCGAACCCAATTCCGGAGGGCTGAGCGCTAGTTGGTGAAAATTTTTCCTCCGCACAGGCTGCTTCTGCTGCCGTAGCTTTTTGAGGTTAGGTTTCGAGGCACCACTACTACAGCAATCGCTTTACAGCACACGGCGGCCAACAACACGGCGATCCACAATGGATGATGGGTATCGCATCGCCAGTACTAGAGAGTCAGCAGACGTTTCGTTGGGAGGGCTGAGCGCTGCGAGGGGCAGAGTCACGACGGCAGGGCAGGGCAGGGTCGGGTGTGCCTCGGTGGGTGCGGGGTGGTGAACGAAAGCGATGAAAAGGCACAAAACCGAACGGTGAGGTGTTCCAGAAGAGGCAGCAGCTGCGGTGGCGGCGGTCGGAAAAGGGATGGTGACAGACGAAACAAGCAGGGAGGGGCTGAGGAACCACAGGGGCAGGCGAGGAATGGTTCGTTGATGAGGTATTACTCGGAGGAACTTACCTCCGAAAGAAACTGTACTGCGCTTCAATGTACCGTAATTGAACGAGCTACTACCCTTGAAGGGGAGCATTTTTCGGGGGAAGGACAATTCTCTGAAGGCGTTGGATGGTGACCCTGATCAAGTTCTATACTAATTTATTGGGATGTTGATTCTTGTTTTATCAATCCAGCTCGAGAAGTTCTTAGATTGAGTTCAGTTGTCGAATGTACATTTTCTGTGCAAACAATAGATTACGTAACGGTTCGTTCACCTCGTTACCTAGGTTGATTGCAAATCTATGCACCAACGAGTAGGTGTATCTTGTCTTTATAGTGAATTGAGTGCTTGATGAATTGATGCGCAAGAATTGAATGCTGGTTACTACTGTGAGACTCGTCAATTCCAGCTGAGTTTACTGACTGGTTTAGATTTATGTAATGTTATGTAAGCTTCTTCTCTCTGATATAACAATCCAATCTAATTGGGAGTTATCCAGGATTTGAACTCAACCTCAATGATACACTTCAACAGTTGTGTCTTTTTGATTTGCTAGTTATAAGTTATATAAAAAATATAACATAGGTACTAAACAAATCAGAGCCAACTTCTCAGCATCCAACTGAGGGATGTTGGCCAAAGTTGCATTTCGCATTTGTGATTACCACACCAAAGCAAAACGATGTTCTAAAAGAAGTTAACCTCTTTCGTCCCCTTTTTTCAAACTACTTCTAACGACTATAATATAGATATTATCATTACTTTTAGTTGTTAATAAAGCGCCACCGATAAAAGTACTTGATCAAGAATTGTTGTAAAGAGGAACACTTTTTCGAAATAAAAAATATTGTTAGTCAATGGTGTACAAGTTTTTCACTAGTTAAACTACACTGTAACACTTGAGCTGACCCAATACTATAATCGTAATTCCCGCTTGACTCGATTTCGTGGAAAATCGATGATCAATAGAGCAACTACGAATAGTAAATGTCAAACCCATTGATCCTTGACAACGCAAGGATTCATGATTGCAGTACATTGGACTATTAGTGGCAAAACTACCTTTGAAAACCTGTTAAACCTGAAATTATCAGGGAATTTCATACTATACGGGAAATATTCGGTAAGGACTTTTTCCGCAATATATGCTATGCATCTCTATGTCAATATATTTTTGGTTGTCTAGGCCTAGCTAGGTCTTGTACCGTCAATCTACGTCCAGTCTGAACGTAGATTTAGAAAAAAAATTGTGGGAAAATGCTTCAGGCAATCTCTGGCAAGAGTTAGCGAAATTTCCAAAACTGTTCATCAAATTGAAAAAGTTTTGGGATATAAACGTAATCACAAATTGAGGAAAAGGCTCGATACCATCAAACCTCCATGAGCCTATTTTTGAGAATCCATTTGGTGAAACTACCATGGAAATCCAGAAAATATTTTTCCAGCAAACTTCATCATAGTCAATATCAAGTCAAGTCGAATATCGATTGATGGAAGTTCCATTCTCGCGCTTAGTATCATACGGGCGTATCTACAATAATCGATTTCTCTTCATCGATTTTGTCTTTGGTCAATAAAACTCGGCTGGCAAATAATTTCCAGTGATTTTTATTGTTCTTGATGCTTGTCCTTGTCGTCCTGCATCGAAAAACACTAAGAGATTATCCGCGTACTGATCATTGATTAATTTTTCAATTGACTCCTTTAAACAACGCTTGAGCGGAACCCAAATTTTTAATTAGCAACTAAGATCTAGTATTAATTTATTTTATTCAGACCCTGTTGTCCGATGAAAACAAAAACAATAAAGGGTGGTACGGTCAAAATTTGGTCAAATATTTTTTTTCATAGCTTTGGACTACGTACACCAAAATAACTGATTTTTGGACTAGTAATGGTGCATTATATGTAGCTAATGCCATAAAATTTGCATCAAAATCGGCAAGCAAGGGGTTAACTCGAAGAAAAAAAATCGAATTCTTAAAAAAAATCCTTTACAGTCATACCTCGATATAAAGTAATTGAATATTTATTTTCGTAACGTTATATCAAAGCATTTTTTTCCCCGAAATTTGATTTATATGTGCATATATTTTGAATAGAAATTTACCCTGAAGATCATGTTATTCACCCAACAGTGGTTTCAGCCTTTCTTATACATATTTTTTTTTTCATAATTAAATTTTATACATTTTTAAGTTTTCTCAGGGGTTTTTAGGATTCCCCTATGAGATTTGATTTCTAAGATTCATTCTGTTCAAGGTTTATCCATGTTTTTTTTTCTGCATTAAAATTCCTACTGGGACGTTTTCAGTCATACCTGCTAGGATCCTTTCAAAAAAGCTCAAATATTTCAACAATTCCTGATCGAGGTGTATTTGTTAAGATTCACCCACCACTCAGGTATTCGTGCTGGAACTTATTCAGCACATTTTGATGGAATTTCTTAAGATTTCCTCCTGAGATTCTGCTAGAAAAATTCTTTGATGTCTCCAGAGAATCCTTAGAAGTTTCTTTCTGAGATACAACGAAAATTCTTCCAAAATATCTCGAAAGGATATTCTCAGGAATACATGATAGAATTCCACCAGGAATTTTTCCAAAGATTCCACCAGATATTTCTGATTACATTTTTCCAGGAATCACTGCTTGTATTTTTTCAGAAATTCTTCCTGGGATGCCTCCGGGATTTTTTTTTAATAATTACTTCACTAATTCTCCCTGAGTTTTTTTTTTCATGGGTTCTCACTGTGACCCCTCTAGAAAATCCTACTAGGATTTCTCCAGTGCTAGAACTTTTTCAGAAATTCTTGCTGACTCCAGCTGAGATTGCTACAGAAATCCATTATTCCACGAATTTCTTTGAACATTATACCAGGAATAACTGTGCTTATTGCGATAGAATTTCCTCCGGGGATATCTAAATGTAATTCTCCTAGCATTCCTCCAGGAATTCCACCATTTATCAAAGAATTTCTGTAGGAACTCCTTGGGGATTTCTTCGGGGAGTCGTCCAGTGATTTCTCAAGAAATTTCTTCAAGGATTTATCAGAGAATTTCTCTAGTTATTTTCTGCAGGGTTTCCTCTAAAGACAGAGCAGACATGAAATCAAATTCGCTTCCACTACTGTCTACTGTCATGTCGTTTGGAGTTTAAATACTATGTTCCAGTAGGAATTTAATGTCAACAAAGTAGAAGATGTAATGGTTGTGCTGCAAAGAGCCAAATAACATTTCTTATACAACTTTGACATTGAAAACTCATATAAAAACTTTAAAATTGGTCGTTTAACGAATAACTGTTTAGCATGCTTGGTTCCAGGAGGGGTGTGATATCATATAGCCTATTCTATAAATCACGCTTATTATTTGAATAGCAAAAACTTGGAACAAAAAAAATACGTTATATCGAGGTACGACTTTATTATTATTAATCTCTACCGTTTTTCTCGAAATTTAACAAATTGTTTTCTTGTGCGGATGTAAATACTCATTTTTTGCGACTCCATCCACGATTTGTGCTAGTTCTCATGCTATGCTATTTCACAAATCATTATTATATTCAAACTCTTTTTTTTAATTTTTTAAACATGTTTAAAATCTGAAATTTCCAAATGAATGACCATTAGTACGGGACGAACATCAAATTTTCACTCCAGTCGAGTTTTTTGATTCCATTTAGGTCCCATATGAACTGTGCAAAATTTTAGCGCAATCGGTGTAACTATAATTTAGCGCAAGCGGTTCAAAGTTTTCATAGGATTTACTATGGGAAAAGTTACACTTCCAGAAAAAAATCCCAGAGGTCGTCCCTTGTCTCCTTAATTCAAATCGATCAATGCTTCTTGTAGAAAAATCATTTATGAAACATTCCTTCGAAGATCACAAAACGATTGGATGCTTGTGGAAAAAGTTATCGATTTATTACCGATTAGTGATCCAATGAATGGCGTTTTGTTTTGTTTTATTAGCAGCACTGCTGCTGCCAAGGGGAATGACATATCCTTATCTAACCGGAAAATCCGCATTTATCCGCTCCTAACCGTCGCTAACCGCTGCTAACTGAGCAGGAGTTAGACGTGGTTCCCAACGGTTAGCAACGGATAAATCCGGATTTTTCCGGTTAGCAAAAGCAGTGTCATTCCCCCTGGTTGCTGCCGTTGTTGATCATTTAGGAGCCTGACGTTCCGCCATAAAAAATATCAAAAGTTCCAGCTGCAAGATCAAAGAAGATTTCCTCCTGGAAAGTTGTCAAGTTTCCTCCTTCAGGATTCCTTCGTCAGAAACTCCTCCTAGAATTCCCTCAGAAATTGATCCTTGGATTTCCTCAGGAATTCTTCCTTGGATTCCTCCAAGATTTCCTCAAGGGATTCCTCCAGAAATTCCTCCAGGATTCCTCTGGAAATTCCTACATAGATTCCTCTATAGTTCTATAAATTCTTACAGGGATTCGTTCCTCCAGAAATTCCTGCAAGTATTCCTTTTGAGATACCTCAAGGAAATCCTCTATAGATTCTTCCTGGAATTCCTTCTGAAAAAGCTCCAGTAGTTCAAGGAAATTCTACAGGGACTTCTCTAAGAATTCCTCCAGGGATTCCCCATGGAATGTATACAGAGATTCCTTAGGGAATTCCTTTAGAGATCTCTCAAGGAATTTCTCTGGAGGTTCCTCAAGGGATTCCTACAGGCATGTCTCCATGAATTTCTCTAGGGGTTCCTCCAGGCATTCTTTCATGAATTCCTCTTGGGATTACTCTAAGCATTCCACCAGGAATTCCTTTAGGAATACCTCCACAATACCTACGGCAATTTCTCCAAGAATTTCTCCAAAAAATCCTCTAGGGATTCCTTCAGAAATTTCCCTAGTAATTCCTCCCGGAGTTTATCCAGAAATTATTCTAAAAATTTCTCCAGCGATTCCTGAATGAACTCCTTCTGAGATTCCTCTAGGAATTCCTTCAAGGATTTCTACAGAAATGCTCACAAGAATTCGTCCCGGAATTTATCCAGGAATTATCCCAGGATTTCATCCAGAGATTCCTCCGGGGATTTCATTCAGTGATTTCTTCAAGCATTCTTCTAAGGATTTCTCTAGGAGTTCCATCTGGGATTCCAGAAATTGCTTCAGGGATTCCTATAGCGATTTTTCGAAAAAGGTTTCCAGGAGTTCTTCCAAGAATTTCTCCAAAAATTTCTTTTTGAATTCCTCCAGGAATTTCTCAAGATGTTTCTTCTCCAGGGATTCCTGTCAGGTTTCTTCTAGGGAATCCCTCAGGAGTTCATCCAAAGATTACTTCAAGATTTATTCCAGAATATGCTCCAATAATTTCTCCAGGGAGTCCTCCAGGAAATTCTCCTGGAATTCCTTCAGGGTTTCCTTCAGGTATTTCCGCATGAATTCCTCCAGGAATTTCTCTAGGAATTCCTCCACGGACTCATCCAGGAACTTTTCCAGAGACGGTTCGACGTATATCTCATTTTTTGATATTAAATTTATTTAGACAAATAAATCATCCCTTGAACTTGTACTCCATGCTGCAAACGGATCATCTTATGGTTTTGCAATATTTTATAATATCGAATCGATGTGAGAACATCAATTCAAAGCATTCGATTAAATCGGTGAATCGATTCTGCTCATCCGATTCGAATCGACCACCAAAAATCGATGTCTCAGCCAAACTTGCCCAATGCTACTTCGTGCCCATAATGAACTACCTATCTAATCAGCGTTTTGTAGACGGTTTACTTCGTGCGACAGCGAACTTTGTTCGATCGTAGAGTTCTGTGTCTCTAAATTTCTCTGCTGGTGTCGTTGTCGGCGGTCAGCAGTGAGCCCAAGTACAAGAATTCTTCGACCGCCTCGATTTCATCACCGTCGAAAGAGATTCTTGGTGATGTGCGCGTTAAATCCTCCCTAGAACCCTTTGAGCCGAATGCCCCTGATACGCACATCACTCGAACTATCGTCGCTTAGATCAATCGTGCAAGTTTATCCGGGAATATTATATTCGCATTTAATCGACCATAGTGATTTGTGAACGAAGTTTGGACCTGCATTAATTTAGGGCATTTCACAGTACATATATTGCCTGGATGAAGGTTAATTTAATATTCGGACACACCTTTCTCCTCTCATGACACTTTGAAGCTCACATTTATCGACCCAATTGCTTCAAACAGAAAAACTTATTTCCATGAATTCCTCCTGGATTTCACCCACTACAAACCACAGTTTGACATACCTGTCCTACCGTATCAATAGCCAACCTGAGGTCCCCTGGAAAGTGCCACGTTGCCACATTTCAATAATCTCAACTGACCCCATCCCCTATGAGGTGGTAATTGCCCGCGCTGTTGCCGGGTATGTTCAATGATGCCCATAATAGGCCATTCACGCCATTATTGGGACGCATAATTTAATGATTTTGTATGTGGAAAAATCACTGTCCGTCCATGCCCTGCTGCCATTGCCAAAGCTCACTCCGGATGAGTCTGAATGTGATACATATCTGGCTGCTAAAAGAGTAGGTATGGGGGGTATAAACACCCACACAATTCCACCCACGTGCAACAACCTCATCATCAACGTCAGTAGCCAAGTCATTCCAGGTCATCATCATCATCATCGCTATCATTGATAACTGCCAATGAAGGCCTATTCGTCTCGGACATTAAACATAATTTTACAGGGATTGCAGGGTTGGAATAAGGATTCACCGTGTTGATAGTCTGAAGATAGGGTGGGGCGGGGCAAGATGGGTCGCATAAGGATGGATCACCATAACTTTGTAAATACAAATCGTATTCGTTTGTATTCGTCCGCTACTCTTTAATACACTAGTTAGCTATGCTAAAAGTCGATAAAAAGTTCATTAAATACAAAATATGATGTTAAACGAGCAGTTTTAAAAAGTGATCGATTTTGCACCGTGAAAAAAGTGCGGGGCAAGATGGGTCACCTTTTAACTAATTCACATTTTCGCACCGAAAAACGTCAAAATATAATATTTGTTCCGCATTCTTATATGCTCCATATCCATACTGAATAAACAAGAGCTACTAGTAAACATTCTATAGATTTATTTGGAATATAAAAAACTTTACGATTTGAGTGGTCCTAAGACGTCTTGAAAATCGATGTTTTCACTAAAAAATTATCATAATTTTATGTTATAATTTTGAGTGTTCATTCCGCTTGATTGAAGTCATTTATGAGATAGTCTTGTAATAAAAAATAAATAACTTTTGAATGCTCCAACAATACGTTCAAAATAGAAGGTGACCCATCTTGCCCCGCGGCCGTTTATATGGAGATTATATGGAATGTATCGCATAAGAAAAATGGCTAAAAACCATTTTATTTTTTATTTCCAATAAGAGTGAATAATTTTTCAATCAATGCCCCAAACTTTTGTATATTCATGCTGGTCATCTAACAAAATTATTAATCTAAACAAAACATGAGTAATGCGCCCAAAAATGGCACTGACCCATCTTGCCCCGTAACGGTACTGTGTTGATGTGTTTTTTGCACTGTCCTACCCTGCCCTTTTTCCATTGTAGTGTCATACATAAAAGTGGATTCAGTTCAACTTATCATGGTTTGAGGTAAGATGTTTCATTCTTGTTGGTCGCAGAAAGCTTTTCATATTCAATAGCTTTATTATCTTAGAATGTTACTAGTTCTGTTTCACAGAGTCAAAACAATTGATGTGATTCGTTTTTCTAGGCGTGATTCATGTTACCCTCCATAGCATTTCGAAAAGTATGTATTTATAAAGTCGGTACCTTTGAGAATGTCTCGCACAGGGTGTCTACTACCTGTAAAACCGGGAATTCCCAGGGAATTTTGTTCAACAGGGAAAAACCTGGAATACTCAGGGAATTTCTTGGATACTCAGGGAAATTTTACTCCGATAAAAAAATAAAACAGGGTCATATGAATAAAAAGTAGTGAAGTTTACTACTTGTAGTACTCAAAACAAGAGTCCATAAAGATGACTGAATTGTTCATATGAACAAAACAGTTTTCGAGTATGTATTTAGTGTTTTCTTCTTTCGAAAATGAGATTTTACTACATGTTTGTAGTAAGAACAAACTGACTAAACAAATATTTTTGCCGTAATGCTGTAGGTTCTTACTGGTAGCTTGTGGTTTCGTGAAGACGTTAAAAATTCCTCCGATTGATTATTCGCAACCTATCAAATTTCCAACAAAGCGACGATTCCGATAAAATGCTGCAAATTCCAGGTGAACGTGGATAAACCTGGATGTTAAAATCCATATAGAAATTCTGCTACACAGATTTTTCCAGAAATTCTGTCAGGGTTTCTATTTGGAACTTCTTTAGAAATACTTCTTGGAATGCCTCCCAGGATTTCTCACAAAATTCCTTCCGTATTTTTCACGCTTTTTTTCTTGGTATTCCCATTTGAATTTTTCCCGGATAGGTGAACTTTTGGATTCATTTCATTCCGATCGATTTCTCCTGGAGTTTTTCACGGGGATACCACATAATTTCTTTCCAGAATATCTTCACGGTATTGCTCTCAGAGCTCCTCGTAAGATTTTCCCGGAGTTCCTCCTGCGTTTTGCCCGAAAAAAATCGTAGAATTTCTAACATAATTTATCCTGAATTCTCTGTAAGAATTTCTATCAGGATAAATGGTAGAGGTTGTCTCAATTTTTTTCCTAAAATTTCTCTCGGAATTCCTCTTGGAGATTTCACACGATTCTTTCCGATATTCCTCTTGAAACTTTCCAGGAGATTTTTCCCAGAATTTCTCTCAGAGTTACTACAGAAGTCATTCCTGGAATTTCTACTAGAGTTCCTCCAAGAATTTCTTATGGATTTTTTCACGAATTTTCTGCAGGAGTTCCTCCCGAGATTTCTTCCAACGTTTTTTATGTAAAACCTTCAAGAAATTGATGTGAGCTTTCTTCTAGAGTTACTTTCTGGCTTTCTACATGAGTTTTAGCTGGTATATTTCTTAAAGGCTCTCGTGGGGTTTATTTTGAAGATTCACCTGAGATTTAATTCGGAGTTTCTCACGGAACTTCTCTCAAAAGATAATTTTCGTTGTTGGTCCTGGAATATCTTTAAGTGACATCTTGTGAGAAAGTCCGCAAAATCTTTTTGAAGAAATTTTGACAGGAACTTCAAGACAAACTTGAAAAAAATGAGACATCTCGTAAAAAAAGATTAAAGAGTAATCTCTCTCTCTTCTTGGCGTAACGTCCTCATTGGGACAAAGCCTGCTTCTCAGCTTAGTGTTCTATGAGCACTTCCACAGTTATTAACTGAGAGCTTCCTCTGCCAATGACCATTTTGCATGCGTATATCGTGTGGCAGGCACGAAGATACTTTATGCCCAAGGAAGTCAAGGAAATTTCTTTTACGAAAAGATCCTGGACCGACCGGGAATCGAACCCGTCACCCTCAGCATGGTCATGCTGAATACCCGTGCGTTTACCGCCTTGGCTATATGGGCCCTTATTAAAGAATAATCCCGAGTGGAAATATTAAGGACATCCCAAGAGGAACTCTGAAAATCTCATGGAATCCTGGGAGTAGCTACAAGCGAAATTCCGTGCGGAAATCCAAGAGAAATATCGGAAAACTATCCGAAAAAATCCCGAGACTGTTTGAAAGCTATCCTGGAAGAATACTAAGTGACATGCGTGTAGAAACTTTGAATAATTTTGAATGGATCTCCAGCTAGAAACTCTGGAAGCCTATCGGAATCCTCTGGAAGAAATATCGGGAGGTACTTCAACAGATACCTCGTGAAAAACTTCTGCAGAAATCCAGGAAGGAACTTTGATAGAAATCCCAAATTTTTAGAAAATTTGGTTTATTTTTTGAATTACAGTGACCCCACAGTTTAAGAATCGGCAAAAATGCCCACAGTTTATGGATCACTCACTTGATCAACATGGTGATTCAAAAATAGTGTACAAAATTATGGTGATTCATCGGTGTGGGGTCACTGTATAAACTATCAAAATTTCCCCTGGAAAAACCTGGAAAACTCAGGGAATTTTATTTTGAATTATGAGTAGACACCCTGTGCAGATTTGCATGATTTCGAAGTTCTTGTTGGGTTAATAAATGGAGCTTTTTCGTCCTAAGGTCATTTCTTGTAGCAAAATTCTTGGTAGACTCCCAAAAAAAATCTAAGTTAATTCACGATGATAGTCTTGCTTGATTTAATATGAGATTTCCAACATATTTTTTGTAATACTTGGTATATTTCTAGTCCAGTGTTCCTTCGGAAAATCGATGTCAACAATCTATGGGCAAATTATAAGCTTGTTCGTTATGTAGATTATTACAGAAATATTTGTAGTGGATGTATAGCGTCCCGCAGACGACATCAATATATTGATGGTTTGACGAAACATATTGATGCCGTGTAAAGGGGACATCAATGTATTGATGTAAATGTTGAGGAAAATCAGGAAAGTTTGATCTCGTGTTTCAATATTTCCCCTCGTTTTCCTTCTCAGTTCGACTACGCTAGCCGAAGTCTAGCCTCTAGAAGATTTTCTAGTAGAAATTCTTGGAGGAATATCCAGAGGGACTTCCTGAAGGAATCCCCGGAAGGAACTGGAATTTTCTTCATACACTCATTTCAGAGATCGCTCCTGGAGTTCTTCCTGGGGATTCCCCCAAAGGGAACTTCTGGAGAAATTCCTAGATGGAAGTCTATGAAACGGTGTCCGGCCATTTGGCCAAATGCCGTTTGGCCAAATGTCGTTTGGCCGAACGCCATTTGGCCGAAAGGGTCATTTGACCGAATTATTATCAAAAGGATTTGGAGGCGTGAGGAAACTCTGGGTAACATTCGAGCTGCCAATATGATCATCAGATATATTTCCTTCTTTTAATCGTAGGCTATTCTTTCTTGTTTTATCATTAAGGGATTAGTTGGCGTTAAAACTGAGAATATTTTGTTAGAGATTTTTCCTTCTTTGAATCATAGGTTGTTCTTTTGAGTTGTTATACTGTTATAGGAAACAGTGGCACGATCACTTAAGTTCACCATATCTTTTTCGGCCAAACGGCGTTCGACCAAACGGCATTCGGCCAAATGACTCGGAACCCTATGAAACTCCAGGAGGGATTTCCAAAGGGAATTACCAGAAGTAGAAGGTACTTCTGCTTCCTCCAGGGCGGAATCCGCAGAAGGAACTTGTGGAAGAAATACAACTCCTGATAGAAGTCCAAGGAAGAACTATAGAAGGAATTCCTAAAATGGACTCTGGAAGGAATGTTTTCGTAAAATCCCAAGAACAAATTCTTGAAAGATTTTCCTGCTTATACGGAATCCCCAAAAGGAACTCCCTCCAAGTGAGAATTTTGGGCGGAGTTTCCAATGGGAATTCCTGGCGGTAGCACCAGACAGAATTACTGGTGGAATCCCCCAGACGGAAATTGCCGGTGGAATTCCAAGAGCGAGTTCCCGATGGAATCCTTCATAAGGTGTACTTGACGGAATCTCCCGAGTGAACTCTTGGAGGAATCCTCAAAGGGTACCCCCAGCGAAATCCCAATAAGAAATTTTTGACGAAATCTCCAGAGAAAACTCCTGGAGAAATCCCCAAAGGGAACTCCTAAAGAAACTTCCAGAGGAAACTCCAGAGGGAATTACTGGCGTAGTCTCCAAAGGGATTTCAGAGAATCAGGTTTCAGAATCTTCAGAGAGAATTCATGACGAAACTTCCAGAAGGGAAACTGAATTTTCACACTACTTTTGATTGTTGCTGTTTCATAGAAATACGTTTATCAGGTAATTTGAAATCATAAATCCTGTAATCATAGGATAGTGAAATGCCATGGCATAAGCAAAATACCACCGAAACCGCCTTCTAACTTTCTGTTAGAGGCAACTATTTTGCCTTGACAAGATTAGTCGTCTACACATTTCTCCAAACAGAGTTTGCTCGACTTTCTAGTAAACTTTGCAGAAATGTTTTCCTCGTTGTTTCTACCCCCATTCCGTGCCGCACTTTTCCACAAACAATCATATTTCACGCTGATGTTCTCTACAGCATAGCCGTTCGTTGTTGCTACTGCTGCTGCTACTGTTGCTACTATTGGTGTTCCTAGTAGGTGTAGGTACCTATACCTACTGTTGTTGGTGAACAGTTTTCCCAGCAGCGATCGCCGTGCACCACCGAGTATGGGTTGTGATGTGGCGTGATTGTATGTAGCCCTCTACCAACACTAGCTTCCGAACGGACACATTCAGCAGCTGCACACAGCGATGAACCAATCCGACTAACAGGAATCCGTGCAACCGCGCGCCGCTTCCTCGGCACTCGTTGTCTCATATCTGCACAGCCAAGTGGCATGTAGTAACAGGGCACTGCTTTAAGTCACATTTGGACCAAGGGAGGTACGGCTTTGTTCCCGCTTGTTGGTCGTACCCTTGACAGCGTGGTCAGCATCCTTGTGGTTGGATGGGGATGTTATTCAGCAGTTACGACAATTGAGTGGGTTTGATTGTTTAATCCTGTCTTCTGGTGAGGAAAAAAATGTTTTTGGAATTAATCGGGTTGAGCTTTTTGGTCAAGATGATTAATTATGTGATGATTGGCACCAACGCCCAGCAGTCAACTTTACAATTTGCATGATTGAAGTTGCGAAATTGATTACCTTAACCATTTTCTGTTATGCTGCTTCATAATCATTCTGTTTTCCGGGTAAAGTGCTTTTCACAATCTGTGTTTCTTGTGCTCTTTTCACTCAGTTTAGGGTTACCAGAAAATCGAAAGTAATTTCAAACTTTAATTTATTTAAATAAATTACACATAACACTATTTCTCTCCTTTTTCTTTCTGGCTTCGCGTTTCTACTAGAATTTGGTTGTCCCTATTACTATAATGTCCTTAAGAGTCGTTCATCAACAACGTAAACAACTGTTTGTTCATCTTAGGGATCCATCATAAACCACGTAGTGTCTTAGGGTGTAGTTAAAAAAAATGTTACTAGTTCTCAATACTTCACTTTGAACAGCTTCAAAGGTCTCCGACACTAGTTTTGCGATATCTCAGCGCATACCTACAAGATTTCCAGACGCATGTCATATGAATGTGTCTGCTTCATGGCATAAACTTGGTTACATCCTATCTAAGCACCTGGAATTGATTCGAAATGTTGACAGATGTCTCTCATGGTAGTTTCCAAATGACTCACATTTATTTTTATTACTTTTGAATTGATTCGTAAACCACCTCAATTGAGTTTCTGCTTTCTTCTCTCAAGTCCTTAGCTTGTGTGACAACTTTTTCTAAAAAATAGATTTCACTAAAGTTTTATCAAGTATCAGTAGGTCAGCTCCAGATGCACGTTCTCCTCCAATTGGGAAATTCGTGTCATCTGAAGCTCAACCCAACACTTCAATGTCGGAATAGCTGGCTCAGGGCCAATGAAGTCATGTGATGCTCCAGTGCGAGCTAACTCATCAGCCATTTCATTTCCAGCGATGGAAGAATAACCAGGTACCCATACAAGGTGAACAGCGTTTGCTGAATTCAGCTCCTCGATTTGAGTTCGACAAGCAATAACTAGCTTTGACCTAGAGTTGGCCGAAGCAAATGCTTCAATAGCAGCCGGGCTATATCTGAACAGAAATATATTACTTTGCCCTTTAAGTGCTGCTGAAGTGCTGATTGCATTCCGCACATAAAAGCAAAGATCTCGACCTGAAAAACGATGCAGTGTTTACCAAGTGAATAAGACTGATGTAGCCTTAACTCACGAGAGTGGACAGCAGCACCTGCTCGATCTTCGAGAAAGGAGCCATCAATGTAACATACGATGCCGCCTGAAATACTTCTTTCCAGATATCCAGGTGTCCACTCTTCCCGGGAAGGAAATTTCGTGGAAAAATGACCAATATGCAAGCAAGGACAACTTTTTCCCAATTCACTAAAAGTGGAAAAAACGAAGTGTGTGTTGATCTGAGTTTCCTCTCTCTAGTAAACCGAGAACCGATAGGCGATAATTGGAAGAATGTGCTTCTTGCTTTAGATGGATGTGTAGTGTTGTGTAGTGAGGTCAAAAAGAACTTCGAGCGCGGCCGTGGGAGTTGAAGAGAACGCTCCAGGCAACGCATCAAGCACATCCTTTGGAGATGGCCTAATTTTGATTGGATTGTTCTCACTTCGCCCTTTTGCCACCACACAAGACACCTATCCCGATTAGGTGAAAAAATCTGATGAATAGCATATTCAGTTATGATTGATTGAATTACTGAAGAGCAAAAACTGATGTTGGTTTGATTGATATAAGAGGTAAAAGAACAGAAATAATAGCAAAATCTTATATGGTGATCTACTCAATAATAGCTCTTTAAGATATTACAAGATCAAAACAATAGCAGAGAAGATCTGTCACTTTTTTCTAAAAAAAAAATAAAAAAAAATGTCAGCATCCAGTATCGAACCTACGACTTTAGCATTCACAGGCGGCGACGCTTACCACTCAACTGTGGCTTGTTGTTGTAGATAACATGGGAATAAGAGCATGCGGTTCTTCGTTTCCGCAGCTCAGAAAGGGGCACATGGCATTTCACTAACATTGAGCCATCTCTATGGGTGTATGTGTTCCATTTCGTGCAGAAGAGCTAAACTTGTTCTTATGTAGAAATTTCCAGCTATTTCGACATGAACATAAACTGATATCATATCACTTTGAGCTATTCGTGCGATATCCATTAGATTTTTGAATAACTCATCAAAATCACATCGAGCTATGACAGCAAAAAGTATTCGGTTTGAGATATGATTTAGATATTCTCGTCTACCCGGGATAGGCCAATATTGTTCGAACAACAGTTGTGTATATTCATTTGATATATGTACTTGGGTCTAAACCAAGTTTTACAAAAGGTTCGCCGGCATTGTACGAAGGCCATGCAAGCTTTCTTGATTCTGAACTCTTGGAATCTTGAAAGCTTGGAATCAAGAATGACACCAACGTACTTTACCTGATCAGTTACATCGATTTCAGAATCAAAGAACAATAGATGCTTTACTCGGATTCACCGAAAGGCCATATTGACGACACCGACCCTCAACTATCTGAAGGGCGCTTTGCATCTGGTCGAAAAGGATGCTGATGCACATACAAACTAACAATGTTTAGATAGTCGTCGGCAAAACCATGAGAAGGAAAACCGCTATTATTTTATTGCCTCAATAACGTATCTGCTACGAGATTCTAAAAAAAGCGGTGCAAGACTCCCCCTTGGGGGCATCCACAAGTACTCGATTTCCTAATCGTTCATTGACGCAATATCGAGAAGAGATATAGTTTTTTGACCATTTGTTGAATCCAATTAGAAATCATTGGAGATATACCATGACTCCATGCGGCTTCCAATATGGCATCAAAAGAGACGTTGGCAAAAGCACCCTCGACGTCTAAGAATACACCCCAGCAAGTTTGCTTTTGAGTGAATGCTTTCTCAATATCGTAGACAACCTCGTGTAAAAGAGTCACAGTGGACTTACCAGATTGGTAAGCATGTTGGTTCACATGAAGAGGCACGTTGGCCAGATGAACATCACGGATGTGATGATCGACAATGCGTTCTAAGTTTTTCAGAAGAAAGGAGGTCAAACTGATAGATCTGACACTCTTTGCTTTGTACAAAGGTTTTTCCAGCCGGATCGTTCATCAGACCGAAGAGCTTTCTGATAGACCTTGTGAGTCGACCTGAAAGCCTTCGATCCAGATAATCGTCCTCTGCTCCAGCTCTTTCTACATTGTAGAAGATTCGCCAGATAAGGGATCCACCAAGGGCATCCTCTTGTTGTCTTCACAGACCGCAGAGGGCAAGCTACTTCGAAAGCTTCCATGATAAAGGCCGTTGTAGTATCAACGGCATCATCTCAATTTCTTGGAGTGTTAATGGATGATGAGTATGAGCCATGAAATTTGGCCGCAACCGAATCAGTGAAGAGATCTCTGTTGGTTGACCGGGGATTCCTGAAACGCAAAGTTTACGAAGTAACATTAAAATGTTCAAAATAGATGATCAGATAAAGATTCTTCATCTGACACATGCCAATTGGTCAACTCGTGGCTTAATCTGCTAGAGCAAAGCGTTATGTATTACACTTTCTCTCTAGTAGATACCATGAAGGTTGGGCCTTTGTCCTATGTTAAGTAATCAAAAATCTGTACTACTTAAGTACTCCATCAAACTAGAGCCTCTCATGTTGATGTCTGAGCTGCGGTAGAAAATGGAGCTGGAACAGGATGAACCGTTTATCCCCCTCTTTCTTCCGGAACGGCTCATGCTGGGGCCTCAGTTGATTTAGCAATTTTTATGAATGCCCAGATGATATGGTGAGCATAACCATCACTGCCAATAATAAGCGGGACTCTTTGAAGTGCATTATGCAACCAACGACTTATTTTAAAGCATTCGTAGGGGATTATACATCATGCGAAAAAAAAATCGAGTTGAGGTTTCCAACAAATACATCAATTGTGATAACACATACATCTCTGGTGGTTAATTCAGAGATAAGTGTAGCAACAATTGCGTTGTTAACAAGCATACATGCTCGAGGCATGACACGCGAGTTTGCCATTTAATATTTGCTGAAAATAGCAAACACCGGGTTCGTGCAAATTTAAACTAATTAATGACATGCTTATACCGTCTACCCCCGTTGGTATGACCTCATCTAATCTGAACACTTTTTAATTTGACCCCCTCTAATCTGCACATCGTTCAAACTAAAAATGGTTCAAACGTCATTCTGCTCATGGAACGGTTTGAAACGGAACGCATAATCAAACAAAACAGCAAAAAGGGTTATTATCAGTGTGTTTTTCAATGCCTACAGGGTCACTAAAAGTTCAAATTAAAAAATGAACCTCGTTGGTTTGCATGAGGTGTCGTTCAAACCAACGGGGGTAGACGGTAATCCCGACCTTATTCAGTTTCAAGTTTGAGACTAAAGAAGGCCAGCTGATTTTCTCGGAGAAACACATGGTCTACTCCGCCGTTGTTCCGGTCATCGCAGTAAGGGCAAAATACTGCGAAGGATGCCCTGATATTCCACAGGCTCTGTTAAAGCTTAAAAATAGCTTTGCATTTTCGAGAGGTCACTTCGTTCGAGTCATTATCAAAAATTGTCGAGATCATAACATTATCTCCACAAGTTGGGACAAAGGATAAACTCCACGTAGTCTTTGTTGTTTGTTTTGTGTCACTTTCATACGACTATAGCTAATTATTCTCTTCCCTATGTAAAATGCATGTACTAATTTTCACCGAAAGAATATTTTGAAAATTTCCTCAAATGAAAATATAGCTTAAACACTGATGTTATGTGGAAAGAAACCTGATGTACATTCAAATTTTATAATCTGCTGGTGTAGATATTGCGTGGGACATCGTTCCGAATCAACGTGTTTCCACCCACTACTGACGCACTGTAGCAACAATTCCTTCAATAAATTTATATAAAACTACCCTTCCCCTGACCATCTGCAGCATCTTCTCTCAAAATCGAACCTTACTAATTAATGAGTTTGACAGAATTTGTCTTTTGTTGACACCCACAAATTATGACCCTCAGCATCCGTGCCGTGGAAAGGATTGTTCCGCACCATCATTTCCAAGATCTGTGTCAATTAGTGTAATCTAATCCCCTCTCTCTCTGGTCTGGTCACCCTAGTTCCGTTTACCGGGCTTAACCATGCTTTTCCTCGTCCATTGCTTCTTTGTTTCTTTGGTTAGGTCGTATGGTATATTTTCTCCTTCTCTATCGCTATCGCTTTTACGTTCTGTCCGTTTTAGTCAGCGCTGCTGGTCGACGTTTTTGCGCTTCAAGCGATGGCTGTTAGCTGAAAATACTGCTTACGTCGTTCCCTTCTCTTTCCCCTGTCAGGGCCACCCGCACGTTTCAGGCTGCTGTTAGTGCGATATCGCCCGCAAAATTTCGGGTGTCCCCGCAGATTTTTTTCGCCCACTGAGACATTATTTGGGGATAGATCCTGTCCGAGTCTGGGAATTCTCCCACGACTCCAGTTCCCTCCAACCCAACCACGCCATCAGGGCGTCCCTTTCGTAGGATTTTGACCCCAGAAGACTGAGCCATATCGTTCCCTTCCCAGAACAGAAGTCCTTCCCGAGCTTGGTTGGGTTGTGCTGCTGGCTGTAGCTACGACTCGGGGGTCGGCCATTTTAGTCCGCCGCTATGTGCTGTTGGATTTTTCCATCAGCCCAAGCGCCCGGTGCTGAGCTGATGATTGTATGATTACTATACGGGTCGACGACGGTGGTAGACGCGCAGCTGCTGTTATAGTTACCGGAGGTATCGGTGCTTCCATCTGGTGTCGGCGGAGTGCACCTCGGTTCTGACGATCTGTGAATCATGTTGGTATGGGACGATTTTATTGTTGCTGATGCTGCTGTTGTTGCTATTCGGTTTCGTCGACGATGATCCCCGGATGACGTGGAACATCTGCAGAGCTTGGAAGTGAAGGGCATAAAGGCAATGGATGCGGTTAGTTAAGGGGGAGGGGGGGGGGGGGGGTTAGGCAGGGCATGTGGGGGATTCTGGAAGGTAGATTTTATCGATTAGTTTTCCAAGAGACTGTTGTTTTTCAAAATGAATTGAGTTCATAAATAGACGTTGTTACGTTCAGTTCTAATTGCAGAAGGTTAGTTAATGTACGCAAATTAAAAATATGTAATTAAACTGTGCATAATTAAGAACTTTTCATACTTGTACAAAAATCTGATGCAATTGTTGTTAGTATATGTTGCAAAAACTATAAAATGTCGTTTAGTAGAGTGTAGTCCACTCTATGGGATCTACACAATAATGTAAAATAAACTGCAATTATTATTGCATCATTCATGGTTTGTCAAAATTCATGAACGCTTTTTCCTCATTCTTTAAGGACAAGGTATTTGGAGTACATTGCTCAAAATTTCTAGAGCACCGTTTTTTAGAACCGTTGAACGGATTTGGATGAAAATGCATCACGCTGTTGACAACCACTGAACAATTAGCGTGATGCATTTTCATCCTAATCCGTTCAACGGTTCTAAAAAACGGTGCTCTAGAAATTTTGAGCTATGTACTCCAAATACCTTGTCCTTAATTATCACTCGCAAATAAAGCATCCAAGAAATTTTGAGCATGATTTCGGAAAATATAAGTCAACAAATATTACAAGCTCCAAACATCGGTATTCGTTTTATATCATTTCCTTTAATCTTAGTATCGCTTTTATTATTATTATCTTAATTTTAATATCTTTATTACCGTTTGTCCTTGAATCTATAAAAATATAACAGGTGTTGGTTGATGTAGTTCATCAAGCTCTTTTATCTCACCTATTCTTCTATGAACACTGTTTTACTCAAATTTATTTGTTAGGCATTTCTGTACAAAAAAATATGAAATTGGCTGGAAATTGATTTTTTTTATATGGGAATATTATTTTTTTTTCTAGAATACGATCAAAAACTCACTTTTCTTTAAAAAAAAGTTTTCGACCTCCACAACATTTTACGTAGTAAAGTAGTAAAACCACACTGATATCTACAGCAACAGCATAGCTTTACCCTAACACCGAGAATATAGTAGGCATCCATTTTCAATGGTCTTGACCTTGAGCGATGCTCCTCCAGTTACCGTTCCCAAAACAGCCCAAGATGATGACAATCAGCTACATTCGCTATTGAATAAAATATTGTTTTCACAATATTTGCTCCTTTGTACACGAGATACACGAGCTGTATCCACAAATCATTTGAATTCCAAAATTTGCAGTAGTACTTTAAAATCGAAAGTTCTGAAAGGTTTTCGGTTCCGTCTTTTCGTAACCACTAAGGGCCAGCGGTAGAATCACCGTTTTATGAACATCCAATTTCGTTTGCGTTTGCCAATCATCGGACCTGAGGCCAAATTCCGGCGCACATTTTTTTCGAAAAGAACTAAAAGTTATTATTTTTTTATTTGTGAATTTAGATTTTTATATTTTCCTAATTTTTATTTTTAGGCATCCCTACACTTTTATATTTTTCCTAATAACCTATTTGAAATACCAATTTTTAGAAAAAAAAAACATTTTGAGATTTTATAGTTATTATTGTTGTAATATTTTTATTTTCAATTCTTTTCATGTGATAGGGTCTGGGATCATTTGGGCAGGCGGACCTATTTTGGGCACTTGCTGCTATAACTCAGTCATTTTCAAACCGATGGACATTTTTGAATATGGATAGATACTGTACGTATCTAATGTAATCAAGCCAATCGGTTAAAAATTTACTGACTAATTACAGCAAGTGTCCAAAATGTGGGCTTCGTGGTCGTGCGGCTAGACGCGTCAGTCATCTAGGCGTTTCGTAAGCTTCGGAGTGTGGGTTCGGTTCCCGCTCCAGTCGGGGAAAACTTTTCGTCAAACGGAAAATTCTCCACTGGGCCACTGGGGTGTTATGTGTGTTGTCCGTTGTCATATGTTAGTGCTTGTTCAGTCTGTACAACCTCTGGTTAAAGACGGTGTAGTATCTTTTTTAAATAGGTCCGCCTGCCCAAATGGTGCCAGACCCTATTTTATTTTCCGTGTAATTTTAAATTAATTTTAGAGTGTATTTAATTGCTGCGGTTCAATTAAAAAGAAACAATGATATCTGAAAGGTGATAAAAACATCAATTTTTCAATGATTTTCAAACGCTTTAAACGACCAGCCAAAAATACATATAACAGTTTTTATTGTTCAGAAAAAAAAATACAAAAATGCTCAAACTACATCTCGCTTTAAGGAAAATAACTCCTAAAATACTCTTCCTAATGAAAGCGCGTATTTTGTCATGCAGGTCATCATTATGTATAGAAGATCAGAAGACTATCAAAAATGTTAAGGAAAACTTACAACGACAAAATTGATAACTGATTTAAATGAGTTGTTCACAAAACATGACCCACATCCTGGAAAATTGATCAGATAGAAAAAAAGTTGTCTTGATTTTTGAAACAACAATCCAATATCCAACTCACTTCTAGATGGATAAACCACATGAGAGATACTTTCAATAGAATAGCTCTATAGTCCATTTGACGAGCCAAACCCGTGAAAATCAACTGATCATCAACAATGTTGTTACTTCGTGAAATGGCTCATTGTCTCAAGTAGGGGGATTAGGGGCATAATGAACACCCTAAGCAAATGAGTACATTAGGTCTGTATAACAGAGAAAAACTTAACATTATTATCAGTTGGCTTACAACTTTAGTTTGTTTCCTACGTATTTCAATCATTTATAGGGCTGTTACAACATTCGCGGATTTCGTGGTTTCCGCGAAAATCGCGATCTGTATGACGGTTGTAATTTACTTTAAAACCATTTTTAATTTCTCTTAAACTTATTTCCATCAAAGCTTCTGTCAAACGTTGTCTTTTGCAGCTTCAAAGTAGTTTTTTCAAAACTACAAAATATATTGAAAGTCGCAACTTTATGCAAATTTTTCCAACAAGTCAAACATTTTTTAAATGAAACGGCATTCAGATATCACGAATGTTTGTGAAGAAAAGGTCATGCAATTTTGTTGAACCGATCTTATATTTTCGTAAGAAAATCAATATGAACAGATTAATGGTGTCTCTACAATTTCTCTAGATTCTAATGATATTTCCCAGAAATCGTTTTCTCAATACACTCAAAAAATTGGTTGAAATTCTCTGCTGAGATATCGCAACTTTCATTTCAGTTTTTTGTCCTGTAGACTTATATCCAGGATTGAGATCTTTCAATTCGGTTCTCTGCTCCACTATGGATGATCAGGACTAAACATTCCAGTTCTGAAAAAAAAGATTATACCGAAAATTTCGTAACAACGGAGACAGGCAAAGATTTATTTATAAATGCTTCATTTCAGTTCATGTCAGTTTATTGATTAACAGAAGGAGACAAAAAAATATTTTTCAAACTATTCGCCTAAATTATTTATTTCCGTCTTTCTATGCAACTATACACAAACATAAACTATTTTATGAAATTTAGTATCATACTTTCTATTTTATATAAATCATTTCGGTATCATAATGGTCAACTTGTCCGCACTGGTTCATTATGCAACTGAAATGAATTGCATAATGAAACATAGTTGCATAAAATGTTGTATGTAACTCATTGCAAAACTCTATTTTTTCAGCACTCTTCGTATTTTTCGTGCTGAAAAAATAAACTTTTTGCAACTCGTTACATAAATTAGGCATCGTACACAAATTACGTAACGCTAAAATCAGACTCCCCCCCTTCTCCTTGTAACGCTTTTTGTATGAAAATCAAAAATATTTTGTATGGATCGTAACGCTAAGC
>NW_026917240.1:0-25000 GCF_035046485.1 Aedes albopictus
GCTTCATGCTTGTACCTAGTTCTTGAAACAAATCTCCTCCTTGGTCTTATGGTCACTTGCGCCGGAGTCGAGCGTGAAAATGAGCTTTCTCCGAGGATCTCCAGAAGGGTTTGCTTCCTACCCGACATGAATGCTACGGCCTTGCCTCCGCTAGCTACGTTGACTTCAGCTTGAATATTGAAGCCGACTTTATCGCTACTCACTGCATCAGAACAAAAGCGCCACGGTATATGGACGATAACACAGTGACAGCAGTCGAGTTACGTCAAACACACAAGGCTACGGTGGCGCTATCTGTTCATCTCATAGCGGCGGTTTTAGTTATTTTAGTGATCCATTATCCGGTCGCTTTTCTTCAATTCTTCGGCCAGAAGTCGTTTCCGAACTACGTCCAGTGCTACCTTACCTTGGAGAATTTCAGCTCCACAGCGGTTACCAGGGGGTCAAACGTCTCAGAAAGGGTTACGAACAATTCAGAGATCAGATCACACTCTTCTAACTTCGCTCCCGCGGACTTCAAGGCACCGATATTGTTACGCGTGAGAGTGGGAGGGCGCGTGTGCGAAACCGCAATGGGGCTGTCCATAAACCACGTTGTCATTTTTTGAGAGATTCCTCCCGCGTGGTCTTTCGTTCATATACACATTTTAACAGCAAATCCACGCAAATCCTTTGGACGCGCACTCCCACTCTCACTTTGACGCGGTACGGCAGCGCAGTCAGTTGACAAATCAGTTCATCAAAGGTCTTCAAATGTTCTTTGGCGGATGTTCCTTCCGCCATTTTCAACTTCGCAAGTTGCTTCCGAACTAGCGTATGAGACGATACAGAATTCCTTGCATAAACATTTTCGAGGGTACTCCAGATATCTTTGGTGGTATTCTACTCTCGGATCAAGTCCAGCATGTCATCGTGGATGAACGAAATGACGAAATTCAAGGCCTTGCAGTCCTGTTAATTGAACTTCGTCAATTTGGCTGCTGGGACTTCCTTCTTGAGAACTTCCAACATGCCAACGGAGTTCAGGAACTTTTCAACCCAGAACCTCCAGTTTTTATAGTTGGTGCCCGTGAAATGGGGAATTTCGTAGAATACTTCCTTCCGTACCTGGGCCCATAACCTCTTAAATATTGAAACTTCAGTTCAGGGGCTAACAACTTAATGTTTTTTGAATTTCCTTCTTGGTTGAGAGTCAATTTTTGAATAAACATGAAGTGAGAACAAAAAGTGTCAATGTCTCGTGGCTTACTTCGTTCGGCGTTCAGTATCATTCAGTTATATATAAACAATAAAAAGATATGTAGCAGAAACTAGTTACGACTTTGTTTTAGGTTTTGTTATTCACCTCCACCCGGGTTTTTGTTGGCTGATGGCGGCAGCAGCAGGAGCAGAGCACTGACTGAGCTGTCGCTGTCTATACCTTCTTCATTTTTGCTACCAGCACGTTCCGTCCTCTCTTTGGCCACCGTCAGTCGTGAGACACCGTACGTTCGTTCGTCCCTCGCAGAAACAGAAACGGCACAGCCAGCACAGCACAACAAAAATTTCGTGTTTGTGTATATTTTGTGTTGGGCTTCTTGCTCTCTGGACTTTTGCTGTGTCTTCCGCTCCTCTGTGCGCTGTAATAATAATGGTTCCTCCGACAAATACCAAGACTAACCCCACCATCCGAACGGAGACGATGGAGAATCTTTTGCTCTAGAAACACGTACTAACTGCTGGTGGTGCTGCTCCAGCTCGTTGCTGAGTTGAGTTGAGTAGAGTTGCGCTCGGAGCGGGTGGGTGGATGGGTTATTGCAACAACAACAGCCAGCAGCCTTAACAGTACGTACTCGCTCCGTACATACCCTGAAAAGATGATGCACTTGATCTCATCGCTGGCGCTGGTGGTGCATATTTTGATGGTGTTCAATTAGCTGCATCGTTAGGTTGGGGGGGTGGTGGGTATTTCCAAACGGAACTCTTAGACTAAGGCTCACGAAACTCACGTGATTATAGACTTGTGATAATTGCCATTGCATCATAGCATCAAGGCGTTAATCTCACTGCAACTGGGTGTCATAGCAAATTTGGGGTAATTTCAATTGCAACGAAATCAACTGATAACCTTTTGGAAATTACGTGGATCCTTAATGCATTGAAGCACCATTTTTCAATCTAATGTTTCTGTATGTTTCTGCCCGTGTAGTTGCCGGCTTAGAATAGTAAATCGACCATCTGTTTCGGGGGTAAAAGTTCACTAAACACGGAACCCCAATGTGGACAAGCGTGTCAAGTGACCTGTGCTGCAGGATGAATAGAATGGTAAGGAAATTCTATAGATGCTTGATCTTTACCGGAGCCGTAGATCATCTTTTAGTGTTGCTTTCCGGTGAAAGATTAGCAAATCGAACCCTTGTCCCACTTGCTTCCATCTAGTGGAACAGCATATGGTTGTAATAAAGGAAAGCACTTCATTCCTTATACCTTTTTAAAAATAATAGGTCTCGATTTTGATGTAACCGGGAAAGACCTAGAAACAAGCAAAATCGAGCTTTCTCGAACGTTTGATCAACGTTCAGGCACATCATTTAGGCTGCTTCGAATCAGTTGTCTGCTTAATTTGTACTGGTTTCTTCGTCATCTTGATGGCTTTTGAAAATCTGCAATATAATATATATATATATATATATATATATATATCCCTGGCCAAGTTCGCAGGGGTTGACGGTATTAAAGTGAAGGAGTTTCATTTTGATTATTGTAATGTAGTGTTCTTTAGTGAAACATATCACCTTTTTAACACTTTAATGCGCCTCCAACGGTTCATCACGAACCGGCTGCTGCAGATGGAGTATGGCTGATCATATGCATCAGACATGCTCGATAAACACGGAGGAACCGCCAGGGCTCAGTAGAGTCTATTCCCAAGCAATAGTTCCAAGTCGGTTGGATTTGAGAAGGTTTTGATGATCGTTACAAATCCTAATAAAAGTATTATAGGATTTGTGAAGGGTTTTGGAACCTTTAACAGCCAGCTGACTTCAAAATGTTGTTTGGGCTCTATTTTCCACGTTTCTCGGTTGATTTTGATTAGTAATTTATTAATGTCATAGTCGCTTTTTCGATTTTTTACCATGTTAGTTGGACATATTTTCTTTAAATAATGCAATTAAAATCAACCGATGAATTATTAGTGGGAAGGAGATTTGCAGCACTTAATTGTGCTGATAGATTCGAAGCTAACGTGCGAACACTTAAACGCATTGTTGACGTCAATGCGTTTGACGTGACATTTTGGACAAAAACTGACTGCTTTTTATTAACTGAACAACGTTACTTTTGTATGCGATGACGAAATTTCATCCGCAACCCGTGCACTTGATTTCGAACCGTCAAGCGTCGCACGAATCAGTCTAATCAGCTTCGCCGGAAAATCATGTTCGATCATAATCTGCCATAACTCGTTTCTCTTCACTGAATCGTACGCCGCCTTGAAATCAATAAACAGATGATGGATCTGCAAGTTGTACTCCCGAAAATTATCGAGAATCTGCCACAGGGTGAACATCTGATCCGTCGTTGATCGGCCCTCACAAAAACCTGCCTGATATTCGCCGACGAAGGACTCCTCAATCGGCCTCAACCTGTTAAACAGAATTCCGGACAAAATTTTGTACGCTGAATTGAAAAGTGTTATTCCTCTGTAATTCGCGCAAATGAGACCATCTAATCAACTAGCAGTCAGTTCTTCCTCTTCCCCTATATTCAATATAGGTAATACACGGTGTAAGAGTTGATACAGCTGCTCACTACCGTGCTTGAGAAGTTCGACCGGGAGTTCGTCCTTTCCAGCTGCCTTATTGGATATATATTCACTAAAAAACGAATTTTCTATTGAAGGCTCGGAGAGCTAATTCACATATACCAACTGAGTTCAACGAATTGAGCAAATGTCTGTATGTGTATATGCATGTCTGTGTACAAAAAAGTCACTCATTTTAAGGCACTTCCATTGGCCGATTTTTCGGATTTTAGCACGAATCGAATCGGAATTTTACGTTATTGTTTGCTATTAAAAATGGTCCGGATCGGTCAAAGCGTTCCGAATGTATGGCCATTTCAGTGATCCACACCAGCACCGGTAGAACTAACCTTTATGAAACTGAACCAAGCCCCATCATGCGGAACATCAAACTGCGCCGATTGTTGTAACCTATAGCATGGTTGACAAATGTTGTGCGGAAATCAACACTGGAGACCAGAAATTCCACGATGTCGGCCCAAAATTCAAAATGACGACCCAATATTCAAGATGGCGACTCAAAATTCAAGATACCGGCTATTTAATAGAGTTTTAGGCTCTTAAACCATGCAATATGGGCATATTTGGTTTGGAGAAGATGTTTGAAGTCTAACAATGACGACCAGAATATCCAATATGGTGGCCTCAAATCCAAGATAGTGGCTCAAAACTCAAGACGGTGGCTTTTTAATGGAGTCTTAGGCTTTCAAACCATGCAATATGAGTATATTTGGTATGGGGAAGTTGTTTGGAGTCCAAAATTGGCGACTAGAATATCCAAGATGGCGGTCTAAAATTCAAGATAACGGCTCTAAATTCAAGATGACGGTTGTTTGATAGAGTTCTATGCTCCAAAATCATACAATATGTGTATATTTGGTATGGGGAGATGCCCGGAGTCCACCAGATAACCAACATGGCGGTCTATAATCCAAGATGGCAGCCCACATTTAAAGATAGTGGCTGTTTAATGGAGTTTTAGGCTCTAAAACCATTGCATGGTGCAATGTTATATTTGGAATGGGGAAGATATCCAGAGTCCAAAAATGGCGACTAGCATATCCAAAATGGTGGTCTAAAATCCAAGATGGCGGCTCCATATTCAAGTTTGAGACTGTTTAATAGAGTTTTAGACTCTAAAATCATGCAATATGGTTATATTTGGTTTGGGGAAGATGTCTGAAGTCTAACAATGACGACCAGAATATCCAACATGGTGGCCTCAAATCCAAATCCAAGCGGCTCGAAACTCAAGACGGTGGCTTTTTAATGGAGTTTTAGGCTTTGAAACCATGCAATATAGGTATATTTGTTATGGGGAAATTGTGCGGAGTCCAAAAATAGCGACTAGAATATCCAAGATGGCGGTCTAAAATTCAAGATGGCGGCTCTAAATTCAAGATGACGGTTGTTTGATGGAGTTCTATGCTCCAAAATCATGCAATATGTGTATATTTGGTATGGGGAGATGCCCGGAGTCCACCAGATAACCAACATGGCGGTCTATAATCCAAGATAGCAGCCCACATTTAAAGATAGTGGCTGTTTAATGGAGTTTTAGGCTCTAAAACCATTGCATGGTGCAATGTTATATTTGGAATGGGGAAGATATCCAGAGTCCAAAAATGGCGACTAGCATATCCAAAATGGTGGTCTAAAATCCAAGATGGCGGCTCCATATTCAAGTTGGAGATTGTTTATAAGAGTTTTAGTCTCTAAAACCATGCAATATGGGTATATTTGGTTTGGGGAAGATGTCTGAAGTCTAACAATGACGACCAGAATATCCAACATGGTAGCCTCAAATCCAAATCCAAGCGACTCGAAACTGAAGACGGTGGCTTTTTAATGGAGTTTTAGGCTTTGAAACCATGCAATATAGGTATATTTGTTATGGGGAAATTGTCCGGAGTCCAAAAATAGCGACTAGAATATCCAAGATGGCGGCTCCAAATTCAATATGGCGGCTGTTTAATGGAGTTTTACGCTAAAAAGTTTAAGGCTCAAACATCAAAAGCCAGATGAAAGATATGTTTTTGGTGCCATGAAATGGATTTTTGTTAAACGTGTGTAAGTGCGATATTTATCAACTTATCACTTGATTTTTGTTTAACCGTTATGTGGCCAGCAAACTTTTTGCTTTTTTCTACACCGTGTATTTTAAATGGGTGCTGGGTACCCGGGTACCCTGCCGGCCACATAAGGGTTAAACGGGTTTTCGAAGGCACGAGAAAGACGTTATCACCGCTAGATCGATTAATTAGGGCTATGCTGTTCATTGCTGCTGTAGGATCATGTACATTTTTTTAAATATTTATGAAGCTGCTGATCATAAATCATAGATTTTCTAACAAAATTATTTTGATAATCACGTGACAACATGGAAAATCTAAAAGAAGTGAAAAAAAAACAACTACAGGAGATAGACAAAATGACAGGGACATATACAATTTTCACTTTTCAAAAAAAAAGGTCAGCTGTAACTTTTCGAAAAGTGCATCAAAAATTCTCAAATTTTCATTGTAAGTTGATCAACTAGTTGTCTATTAATGCTATAAATTTTATAAATTTAAGAAATATCGGACTATTCTGCATGAAGTTAGAAATATTCTGATTAAGGTCATATAGCTAATAGCTGTTATATCGCCGTTTCACATTATTTGAAATTATATGTAAGAAAAAATGTTATAGCAATTTAATGTATTATATATATTTTTTTTACTTGGTCTATTTTTAACATGCTTCCCATAATATTTTTTTAATTGATTGCGGATGTTTTGCCAAAAAACTAACATTTTAGAAGGGTTAAACACAATTATATTCAAGTCAATTAGATGGAATTTACATGAACTAAAATTACCATATTGAAATTTAAAGCAATGTTGAAGTTTTGGCTAATTTGGTATTTTATGAGAAAAATAATCTAATCGCTATAACTCTCTTCCGTGCTAACAATCTTAAGTTAAGTAAAAAGTTTTTCAAAGCTTATTGTATAAGTTATAAAGCTCAAAATTGTATTGACCCTGTGTATTTTAGGGCTTAGATCACTGTTGGGTCTTAAAATGCTGAAATAAGTATTTTCAATCCTTTCGCCTGAATGACCCACCTTACCCACTTTACTCTTTTCCCTGCATATACGCATAATAGCAATAACTGTAACACTGTTTAGCGCTAATTCTAATTCTATTTCCGGTCTCTCTCTCTTCCTCCTATCCATCCTCTCCCCGTTATTACAGGAATATAAGGATTTGCATAGATGTCACGCATCATCAGCACGACCCCACTACGACGAGCTGCTACGACAGGAGTTTTGATTTTCGCGGAGATACATAAATCGATTGATTGTCGTCGGAACTGGGGAAGGAACGGGGAATTAAAAACGTAAGTATTTGTGATAGATTTCTCTTTTGCGCTGACTGACGACATGACTACGTCGAGTATACGTGTTGTGTGCTGCAGAGCGGTAGGTATAGGATAGAGAGGTGGCGAAGTAGGTATACGGCCGGTGGTGGCAATCTTTCGCTGGAATTTATGGCGATGCTCTGCTGCCAAGGCAAAGGCAAGACAGCGGAAAAGTGAATGC
The DNA here is from genome assembly GCF_035046485.1 of Aedes albopictus. Taxonomy (NCBI): domain Eukaryota; kingdom Metazoa; phylum Arthropoda; class Insecta; order Diptera; family Culicidae; genus Aedes; species Aedes albopictus. The sequence goes on from NW_026917240.1 coordinate 7,368, forward strand.
GTTGTGTTTTGACGTTTTCGTTCATTGCTGCTACTCATTATACACGATCTCTTGGCGCTTGTTTCTTTTATTTTTGATTACAATACTTGTAGGAGGCGGTACCGAACGATCATAGTACCTGCACGTTTCTCGGAAACCTTGGAGTCTCGTTTGTGCTGTTCGGAAGTGCTCAATAAGGGAGTTCGCTACGACGAAAATGGGAAAGGATACATCAGCATAAGGCAGACACTGCACAGCATCCACAGCAGTGTTTTCATCATGTATGCTACTAGAAGATGATATACATGACATGGAGTCACCAAAGTGAGAGTTATTGATCGGTGATGCTCATGAGCATATTGTCCTCCGGTTCGTGCGCGTTATGCTGTGTAGTGTTTCGGGAAGATAGCAACACTGGCCACTACTAGTTACCTACACTTTTGCGCTTTAATGCTCCCGTCCGTAGTGAATCAAGTGAACGGTGCATGAGAAGACGAAGAGAAAAGAGTAAGAGAAGATCATTGTGCGCGGTCTGGATAATGAAGATGAGTACGGAAACTGGGTGGTTCAAGACGACAGGCGGAAGATGATGACGATGTCTACTATACGATATAGAGGCGAAAAAGTGTACGGTCGTGTGATAGAGAGTGTATTTATGAAGAAAAAGAAGTTTTCATTTATTTTTTAATCGTGAAGGCTCTCGCTCTCTTTCTCTCGTGTTAGGCAAAAGTACTTACTCGCGTGCAAGCAAGGAGCAACCATCAAAGCAAGGTGTGATGAAAAGAAATGGATGAAGAAGAAGTAGAAGAGAAATCTGCATATGTGAGAATATCGGTACACCGCTACTGTGCACGTAGATACCTTCAAAACACATCGCGGACGTGAAAAGAAAGGAGAGCAAGTAGTGTTATATTCGAAGAAGAACAAAAAATAATACTCAATTGGAAACAACAACAGCAATAACAACACCATGCCACAGTGTGCGCGTGTATTGGTGTGGCATTGATTGGCGAGCGTAAATGTGTGTGTGTATTGGTGAGACACTCCAAAACATGGCAAACATTGAAAGTGTGAGGCGTAATGTCGTCATGATTAATTGTGATTTGTTTATTTGCTCTGATGGGATTCGAAGAAGTGTGATTCTGACTGACCATTGGGTGCTTTACAAGTGCAACAACGTTACACCCGAACTGGTGGGAACTCGCAGGGCCATCCGCGACCTATCGAGAGAGTGTGATGGGACTGAAGTGATGCACATTCTCGCATTTTATTGATTAATCTGGTGATAAGCAGCAGCGCAGACAGCACCTACTAGAGCTGTTGTAATGGTGTGCAAATATGTGACCTCAAGCGCGGTTGTTCAGTGCAGCTAGCTGTCTGTCGACGATGATGGTGCGTGTGACGACGTAGGTATACAAGGTGCTCGGACTGCCTTGCCTTGGCGGAAGATAAGGAAGGATATTCACTGTCTACAACAGGTGTATATGCGAGTATTACATGTGTTATAGCTTCGAAATTGCTCGTAGTGGCAATACAATTTTGAAGGCGAGTCATAATTGGAACATTAGTGAACAGAGAAGACCAGAGAGAAATATGTAAACATAAAATTGTGCGTTCCAATAGCTACCTGTGAAATCGTTTGAACGGTTTTGCTTCACTTGACTTCAATGAATTGTTTACATGTTAAAAATATTGTCATTTGGTGGCTATTATACTTGTGGAATTCTACGATTGGTGATCTACGTACAAGTATGGCTTGTCTGAATGAAGTTATAGAGACTTCGTGATTTCAATAGCGGGAAATGGAATACATGTAGGGTAGGAGCATTTTCCCCCTAATATATTAGGGGGATTCACTAAACAGCGTAAACCGATTAAACTGATTGACCGTCGCGATCACCAAGGCAATCTTTAATTATTGAAACGTTTCAAATAAGCAGAAAATCATGGCTTACGCAGCAATTTAATCGGTTTAGTGAGAACCCCTAATATGATTATTAAAGCTGTGAAAACCATAGATAGATTAACAAATGTTATAAATTTTATAACGATTTTAAAGAGGTTTTATGCCTTTTTGAGAAAGATTTCGTAGATGAGGAAAACACTCAAAAGGGCTTTTCCCTCTTTCAAAATTTTTAGTTAAAATAACAGTAACAATAACAAATGTTATAAAAAAAAACCCTCAAAAATTTACTTTGGCCAGGGTGCTCCTAATTTGGCCATTCCTATGAGAAATACAAATGATGAGCCGTTTCACGAGACGTTTCGGATCAGATGATCGTTCATTTCATGAATGCAAATTTAACAGAAGGCCGCATCGTAACACGCGGGTGTATATATCAATATCAACACTGTTGTCATTCCGCAAAATATACTATTGGCCAAAATAAAATCCAAAATTAAAAATGTAGCCAAATCTGACCCAGTGCTTCTATTTTGGCCAGTGCCAGTCAACTGTTACCTTGACTTCTGTATTATAGATATATAGATTGAAACATTTTCTTTTGCTATTTTTTATTTCTTGCAACATTAACAACACCGTTTCCCGAAGTTTTGCTCGAACAGCATAAAATAAGGCTAGAAATCATAATACCCACACTGTTGGGGGCATTCATCTCCAGTTCGGCGAAACTCATATCGAAAGCAGCGTTTATTTTACGCCAGCTTCAATGCTGTAATATATTTCTGTTTGTATTAAAAATGTACTTATAATATATAATTAGGGTCTTACATGATAGTTTCAGAGCCTATTCTGGTACAGATACAACCGCTCCATCCAACTGATAGTAAGTTTAACACTATCTAATGCATATCACAATGTGCATGGAATAAATATACGAAATGCTACTTCAAATACGTGTTGCCAGTTTCACTAAATTTCTTGCATAACCGCCGCAACACACACTTTTTGCATCATTTACTTGCAGAAGCGATAAATTTACCTTCTCATCATACAAAAATTCAGCTGATTAATTACAAATCTTCACCGATTTGGATCACCAGTTCCTAATTTTTCACAGTTAAGAAGAACAAGAACATGCAGAAAAGTAAAAGAAAACTGTTTTCTTTCAATTCTGATTCCTTGAAGACAGCAGCACAGGATGCGTATAGGCTAAACCAGATGACCCCCAATTGCAGTCGTCAAATTTTGCTGATTTTTTGCTCTAGAAGTTACTATTTTCCATTTGCAATGGCTTCTAATATCATCAATCTCGATGCCCACGGCAACAGACACCGAATTAGTCAGCTAACAAAAAATCCGGAAGATAGCCCGCCGGAGGCATAGCAAGAGCTCCTCAAATTTATCATATAAATTGTTCGTATGTACCTACCGGATCTAAGCGCATCTGAAAGAGAATTAAATTTTCTTTCCAAAAAGTGCTCGTTTGTTTCTCTACGATGCGGAATTCGATATGAAAAAGTGAAAAAAGTGCACTTTGCCTATGCTGCGCCATGTGAAATTTTGGCGGAGTCACGTTTTTCATAGAGTTCTCATTCCTGCCACCAGATGCGGAGGGATCGTTAGCTTCCGTTGGATTAACCTATTAAAAAGCAAACATAATTCTTAAGGTACACCGGGGCAAGTTGAAACGGGTGGGGCAACATGAAACTGCGGGTTAACATGATGTTATCCAATGATGGTAAACAGCTTGAATATTATTACACATAGTTATGGATTCAACCAATCTTTTGGCGAAAGAAAAAAAAATCAAATTATATTGAAATCTATTTCAAAAACTTCGCGTTTCATCTTGCCCCGGTCTACCTTATTTTATTTGCCATAAAATACTCAGTTAATGAAGTAACTGTTTCAGGCAATTTTAAGTACCATCAAACCCATTTCATTTTTTTACAAAATAATGGTCATAGGTATAAAATATTTTACTTTACAAACTATTAAAACAAAAAATATATTTGAAGCTAACAATGAGTTAGCATCCATGATTTTTCAGTATATTGGTGAAAGTTCACAAAATTGGATCAATTAGATCTTGGTAAACGACCCAATTCACTGAGGTGATCGCTTTATGATCAATATTCTTGAATCTTAGTCATAGTTGATGATGTATTCCAACATTTTGCGATAAGCTTGACGCATCCTTTTAGTTACAAACCGCCAGACGGAAATCTGAATATGTACTGCGAGGTGTTGGATGCTGAGATAGGAACATTTTGTTGGAAGGAGATTATCTGCCTTGAAGTCAAAGTACGAATGAGTCCACACTTCCTTTTGGCCTTTCATACAACAAAATAGGGAATGTACAGACTGTCCAACATGTTGATCTTGCTTTAAGAGGAACCGTGCAATATGGCAAGTCCTACACTGGTGGTAGCGTTACATCACATCACAAAACTTTCTCTTCTAATCTGAATTATACGACCTAATTTCAGACGGGCTTGGTGGTCTAGTGGCTACCGCTTCTGATTCGTATGCAGAAGGTCATGGGTTCAATCCCTGGCCCGTCCTTTTCATCCTACTTTGTATCTTTCTATCCACTTTCTCTCACTCTCTCTTCTCTACATATACAACTCATGTATATTCATATGTTCATAGCCATCGCTAGAACCAGAAACGAATTGAAAAAAGTCGTTTCCCTCCCTTCCAACTTCCACTCACAGCACAGTGTATATATAACGCCTGTAAGTTATGCAACCAAAGCGTGCTGTGCCGCTTGACCTTATTCACCTTATTCACCACACAATCTATCACGAACACTATAAATAACCCTATCCATGGATCGCATCACCGACCCAACGGTGACTCCCAGATCTCCCATCCTTTCCGTCTAACAAATACCCCAGTCCGTGCGGGTTGTGGGACGCAGAGTGCTCTCGGTCTCTAGTAGCAACAACCAGTACACTCTAACATTCCTTTCCCTTCCCAGCTGACTATAAGGACTTGGCCGGCGCCGTTATTGATCAAATATGCATGAGCTGCTAAAATTGCACTTTGAGAATAAGTGGAATGTCCAGCCCCTTATTCAGTTGGATCACAGTGCAACTGGTTCCAGTTCAGATCAATCACGGAGGAGCAACCATTGACATGTATAGTCAGAATTGATCGTGATCGTTTTTTAATCTGAATTATACGACCTAATTTCATGCATTTTGGCTGTTTGAAACCCCTTCATGATGAACAGAATAACTTTGCCAATAATTTCATAGTCATTATAATATGTCTAGTTTTGTGGGTTCTGTGGTCATGTTTTTTGCTGACTCTCTAAACAAACACGAGAAAGAAGGATGGATGGAGGGGCCATTCGCCCTCCCTTTCATACCGCTCTTTCTCGTGTGAGCAGGAAAAAAGAAAAAGCTGGCTACGCCCGTGTCTAGTGTTTTGTTATTTTAAACCTTTATTAAGCAAATCATGGGATTTTTTTGCAGTTTTTTTTTGTAGATCCTCGGGATAAGTTTTGGTCTAAACATACGGATATTGCCGAGCTTCTCAAAGCGCTTTTTCTAAATTTTCTAATTTTTAGAAGAATTCTCAAAAGACTGTCAGAGAATATTTCAGGAATTTTTTTTGAAGGAATTTGCAACTATAATTTTAGCGGAATTTATTAGGAAGTTCAAAAACGTCTATGGAAAAGCTGAAGACACATTTCATGCATCAAATCTGATCGTTTGATATATTGGTTGGCATGTATTTAACAACATACCAATTTTTAAAATCAAAATTTTGATTCTCGTGCAAAACGTACCTAACGCGTTGAATGTGTCCGAAGAATCTCCACAAACCTAATTACTGATATTATGTATTCCTGAATAAGTTTCTGTGACAGTTGGTACTGAAACTAAAAAATATATAGGGTCTTGGACCATTTGGGCAGGGGGGGCCTATTTTGGGAACTTCCTGCCTTAATTCAGACAATTTCACATCAATTGACGTGAATTTTTGTGCATGGCTAGTACGAATCTCACCGTGTCCCAAAAATCAAATCATTTGGATCAAAATTGACTGAGTTACAGCAGCAAGTGTCCAATATAGGTCCTCCTGCCCAAATGTTCCTAGACCCTACTATATTCTTGACAATAGCAAAAGTTCGTGTGCTGTAGTTTCTTAAGTATTCCGATTGTTTCGTAATGCATTTATTTACCGGTTTTTCTTTTTAATCCTCTAAAAAAGATCAGCCGAAGTATTAAACTATTAAAGTAATGGAAGTATTTCTAATGGGGTACCGTACCGAGCCACTGGGGCAGTGGCTGGTATTTTGGGCAGTTTTCGCTGTAATAACTAAGTTACCAATTGATTTAAAATCTCGTACCATCTCCATATTATACATATCTCACTGCAAAATCTCGTTAATACCAGACTTGACAGAAACTCCCTCGCGAGAAAATGTGGAAGCGATTTCGACGATTTTCTGACGAGAAAAATAAAACTCAGAAATCACAACGCAAACCCTGAACAGCACCAGCGTTAGCTTGTCCAACAGCGAGGAGTTCGTCCAACACTCATAATTGCTTGTTGTGTTTCTCACGTCCACTCACACTCAAAAAGCTCTCGCGAGTATCACTCCCATACAAAGCAACACTCTCGAGGCAAAAATCACACTCTTTTATTCGAAATCATCATCGGCTCTTTTTTCGTTCCCCTCTTCCTCGCTCAATTTTTATTGCCTCTCTATTTGGGTTTCGTTCGCTCCCGCGCGACACGGCTGAAGCAAAACACCGCTCTAGAGCATGTTGCAAAACTCTTGATTTTGAAGAGAATTATCAAGCCTGGTTAATACTGATAATAGTTATTTATGTAACGAGTTGCAAAAAGTTGATTTTTTCAATACGAGTCGTACATTTATTCAACGAGGCTTGGGGAGTTGGATAAATACGAAGAGTGCTGAAAAAATCGAATTTTGCAACGAGTTCCATACAATATTTTATGCAATGATTTTTTCATTATATAACTAATTTGGGTTGCATAATGTTCATAATGCAACTCAAATGAGTTGCATAATGAATATTATGCAACTATTTTTCATATGCAAGTCATTTCAGTTCAGTTTTCATTATGCAACTCAAACCAGTTCGGAAAAATTGGCTATTATGATACCAAAATGAGTTATATAAAATTGAAATTAGGATACTGAATTGCATAAAAAAAATATATCGGCAGGTTTGTTCTCTTCGCCATGGGGGGTGTTGCAAGTGTTTCAGACAACAACCCTGCAAAGTTTGGCACACGAAATCATGGAGCACAGAGAGCACGATGGGCGTACCAGATGAAGTATGGTGAGTATTGAGCGTGACCGAAGGGGCGTTTTCTTGGGCTTCTGGAATGATTTCGAGAGACAGAAGTGATCAGATGGATTTCAGAAGAAGGGTTTCAAGAAGGTTTTAGGAAAATTTCCAATGGTTTCAGGTGCGTTTGAGGTGGTTCTGGGGGCTGTAGACCCTAGAAAGCCCCTTCATATGAATCCTCATGAGCCCCTTTGAAGCCCCTTGAAATGTCTGAAACCTGCTGAATCCATCTGGAACACACACAAATGTCCCTAAAGATAATTCCTAAACCCCCTGAATTATCACTGAAACTCTTAGAAACGCCTTTGAAGACCCCCTTCTGGCATCCCTGCAACTCCTAGACATCGTTCTGAAACCTCCTGACATCCTTCTAAAACCTTGTTGAAAACCTCATGAATCTCCCTGAAACTCCTTGAAAGATCCCTAAGATCTTCCTGAAACTGTCCTGGAGTCTCCGAAAATGTTTCTGTGCTCCAAAGAATTCCTTTAAACGCCTATCAAATCCCATGAAACCTACGAGTACCTCAATAAACGCTCGCGAATATAGGCCTCATGATCTACGAGCGCAATTAATAGGTTGTTGTTCCATAAATGATACGGTACCAATATCATACAGGTCCATAAGGCATAGTTCTCTCGAGTATTCATTTTTAAAAATGCTCTAGGTAATCCGCGAGTAAAAGCCTTATGAGCTACATGCGTTGTGCAACGTCCGACAGGTCCATGATGGTGTACAGAAATAATTCCAAAAGATGTTCTGGGTCATCCAAGAACTTCCTTGAATAAAAGGCCTTAAGATCTTAATCGATGAATTCATTACTGGTACGGTGCAACATCTTACAGGTTCATAAAGCATTGTTCTGTAAAGAACTACTAGTTTCCAAAGATGTTCTAGGTCCTCCAAGAGCTTCCGCGAGTAAAGGCCTTAAAATCTACAAGCGTAATCAATGAATTGATGCTACATTACTGATACGGTACAACATTCTACAAGTCCATTGTGCTGAAGAGAATAAATTCCCAACTATATTCGCGGTCCTCCAAGAAATTCCGCGTGTGAAGGCCTTAAGATCTACAAGCATAATCGATGGATTGTTGTTAAATAACTGATACGAACATCGGTCAGGTTCACAGCACATGGTTCTGTAAAAAAACGCTTTCCAAAGGTGTTGTAGGTCTTCCAAAAACTTCCATGAATACAGGCTTTAAGATCTACAAGTGCAATCAATGGATTGTTGTTACATAATTATTGATATGGTGCAACATCCTACTGGTCCATACGGTACATTACGGCAGCAAGCTGTTCTGAATGTGATGTTCTGGTGATCGCAAAACACTGTTTAACGACAGTAACACTTAACGAAAACAACAAACTCAAAATCAGAAGTTCAATGCTACTCTAAAAGGACAATCGTAACACTGCCAAATTCCTCCACCTTTACCCTACTTGTACATAATATACAGAACATTCGCATGGAAATTTACTTCCCCATAAAGTAGGCACATCTAGCTGTAAAAACCCATTAAAGGAAACCTAATCACGTTCCGTTTTGGTTTACGTTTCATAACTCGTGCGCATGTACAGCGCACAAGTAAAGTCATGTTTATCTATAGCTTTTGTCTACCCTAGACAAGACGACTCGTTTGGATGTTTACCTACCTGCATTGGAGTTTTTTTTCCTTAGGTCTGCATCAGTCTCATTAGTGTTAGAATTGTGTTTGTAAACATTGATGCCGATTCAAATTTAGCAAAATTGTGATATTTACCATTTGTTTTGATGTACTTTTTCTGGGTAATATTGTTGTCAATGATCTCCTTTTTTTCTCAATAAATATTTGCCAAGAGATCTATTAGTAGCTTTTTAATTTTATGTTAAAATATACCTATACACTTTTTCCCCTTTCTCTAATAAGTGTTTATACTTCTCCTTTTTCATTTTCAGATTGTCCAATGTAACTAGACTTATCCACATGCAATTAACAATATTTAAACACAAGCATTAATCGTACATACAACAAGCAAGAAATACTACATATAGCTACGAATAACAAGTCACCCTCACTAGTGAGAGTTCTACAATTGAGGGACCGTTTTACAGGACGTGTCCCTAAAAAATCCCGAATCCCGGAGACCTGCCTAGCTAGCAGCAACAGCAGCGGCAGCAGGAGGTCACCACCACTGAACGCAAACACAACACAAACCACCCCCCTTTTTAACTGTTCGATCGTCCCGAGCGCTCCCCTGCACGGTGGCAAACGACAACAGCAGCTGCTCGTCGTTGGCACAGTATGTCGCAGAAGGGCCAGAAGCGATCGAATCGAGCAGAAAATGATGGACCACCGCCGATCAAGAAGCGCAAGGGCCGCCCCGCGGTCTCGTCGATGGAGGAGGACAACTCGCTCACGTCCAACACCGGTGGTCCGACGACGCCGACCAAGAACTGGCAACCGCGGGCGGTCATCGACATCAAGATGTCCAGTATATACAACCGTACTGCACCGGAAGCACCGGCTGAATTGTTTAGGTGAGTAGGCAGCTATGATGGTTAATGTTTATATAAGGTAGATGATATGATCGAACAGTTAGTATGCTAGGGCATATGGTGAGGAATAAATTCCTATTAACATTTCACCATCGGGATATTTCAGAGAATTTCTCCAGAACTTCATACCAAAAACTCAGCGGCAATTCCTCTCAGGGAGTTTCTGCGATGATTTCTACTGATATTAACGTAAGAGTCTCGTCTGGAGTGTCTTTTATAAACATTATATGATTTTTCTAAGTATTTAAGAATCGTTCCAGAGTTTGTCTTGGATTGGATTCTTTAGCAAGTTTCTTTCGGAATTCCTTTTCGTGATTCTTTTTTTTGTAATTCGAAAGTACTTTTAGCATTCCTCAATGGGTACCATCTGAAATTCACCCAGGAATGTTTCTGGAATTCCTCTAAGTAGGTAATCTTGTACAGTTCTGCTTGGTTAATTCTTGCAATAAGTTGAGAAGCTTTTTTTGGAGTTCTCTATGAGTTTCTTCTTTGATTCGTGATAAGAGTTTTTTCAATGATTGGGTGCTTCAGATAAAACTGCTCAATAAAATTTTACAAAATTTTGTATTATGCAATGAGAAAAAAAAGAACAGGGGTTTGGGACCCTAGAAGTATCATAGTGAAAGATTTTTTGAAAAATATTGGACCGGGCCTGCACAGCTTATGACCGAAGTTTGTATGGATAACTTGAGGTGTGCAATTGATATGCACATTAGAACGTGCATACATATAAGCGTTTTCGGTGCTTTCATTCGTTCCGCCATTTTTGAACCGATTTTGATTGTATTTTCATGAATTTTTGTTCAGACTGCCCTCCAGAAATAAGTTTTTAACAAGGCGAAACTGGACGCATTTTCTAAGTTTTGGATATTTGATTTTTTATTGAATAAGGAAGCAAGATTTTTAAATATGCTTTTTGTACACAAAATTTTGAAGGAATTTCTACAGATCTGCTGGAAGATTCATTAGATTGAACACCTGGAGAAGCCCTCTGAACAAACTGTTGAGAAATCCCCGGAAGGGATTTTCTAGGGGAATTCGCAGAAAAAAGTGCTTGTGGAATTCCTAGAGAAAAACTTCTACAGGAATGCCCAGAGGAAACTTTTAGAGAAATTCCAAGAGGAAACTCCTACAAGAATTCTTTGGGGGAATCTGCAGTAATCTCAAGAAAAAACACCTGTAGGAATCCCCAAATTGCACTCCTGGAAAAATATGCAGGAGAAACTCCAGAAGGAATATCTTAGTGAAAATCCTGGGGATTCCTCAAAACGGAGTTCTGTTGAAATCTGAAGATTCCTTAGATTGAATACCTAGAGAAACCCTCTGAACAAACTTCTGGGAAATCCCCAGTAGGGATTTTCTATAAGAATTCTAAGAAATAACTGCAGGCGTAATCTTCAGAGAAAACTCCCAGAGGAATCCCAAGAAGGAACTCCTGGATAAAATCTTAGAGGGAGCTCCTGGGGAAAAAAATCCTGATGAGAACTTTCATTGATTTTTTTAAATGAAAATTTCTGATAGAATAGTCCTGGAGGAATGTACAAAGCGAACTCCTGGATCATTTCACTACAGAAACTTCCATTGAAATTGTTAATGCCAGAAGTTCAATTCGTGAATGGTTCTTTTCTTTATATTTAAATCACTAGAGCACTAGGTCTACTTGTCTGTGATTACTAGTGGTTTTTCATGGTTCATTATGGTATGTAGTACACTGTACACTTGAAGTATCTGATATGAACAGAAAATATTTCGGATAATATTCACTAGTACTTGGTAATTAGTATTACGACTTGTCTAGTAGCGATACTTGTAATGTCTTCTGGTAATCATTGTCATTAGGACTCAGTAACGATTCCCTAACCTCAAATCTACCTGTTCAACGAACGTAAATTCTTGATTTTTTTTCTTCAAATAAGCTTGTAATTTGTAGAAAATAACGAGAACAGTTGTTTCCGTCTATTTTCAATTTGTTTCTGATCCTTAATTCCCCGCAACTGCAAGTTCTAGGGTCGTTGAACAGGTAAAAAGTGAGGTTACGAAACGTCATTGCGTCTTGTATGGTTCTTATACAATGCATGAACTAATTACAAAAGGTTTACGTATACTTTCAGTAGTTCACAATTTGACTTATTCTATTTTTTGGTAATTGTAATAGTGAAAGGGAGAAATTACAGAGAAACAGACGTCGCATTCTGCTCACCTCCCATCGATAACCTTTTTAACGGCTGAATCAAATATTCGCTAGTAGGTCAATCGGCCACACGCAGCGCTGGCATCGTTTTTGCTCATGTTTGACGTTTGCTCACTACCGCCACCTAGTGATGGCCTGGCCAAACAAAATAATTTTAACATTGGGCGATCACGTTTTTGTGACGATGTTTTTTTTAATGAATTTTCTTCTATTTCTCTGTGGAGAAACCTTATTTACATACATAGGAAAGACTGTTTAAAGGATCTAAGTCGAGGAATTCAATACGTTTACTGCCTGAACAGAAATCTTCAGAGGGAATTTCTGGAGAAATCCTCAGTGTGAGCTCATGGATAAATAGCCAGAAGCAACAGCTGGAGAATCTCCCTGAAGGCACCTTCATTGAAACCTCAGAGAAAAAAAAATCCAGGGAAAATCTCCGGATGGAACACCTAGAAGAATCCCCAAAGGAATTTCCTGGATATGAAAGTAACTGCTGGAGAAATTTCCAGAAGAAACTCCCGCAGAAATTAACAGAAGGAATCTCCAGAAGAAATTCCTATTTCAATTCTCAAGAGACCCTAAGAAGAGAGACGTAATTACTGGAGGAATCGTCAGATGGAACTCCTGCAAGAATCCCCGAAGGAATTTCGGGAGGAATCCCCGGAAGGAATCCTCTGGAGGAATCCCTAGAACGAAGTTCTAGAGGAATCCCCAAAAGAAACTCCCCAAATGGATATCTGGGACTTACGCCAAAAGTTTTCTCTGGGAATTCCTCCAGGAGTTCCCTCTGAGACTTCGTTCAGTAGATGGGAACTCCTCCAGGAGTTTCTACTTGGATACTTTCGACTGTTGGGAGTTTACACCGGAAAACTTTAACGGCTTTCAGTCTTTTGAGAAGTCAAAACTATATATAGCGTGTTTTCTACGCCCATCGATTCAATTGTATATTCAATCTTTTTCAAGGGTTCATTGTAGATTCCTCCAGTAGTTTTCTCTTGAGATTCCTCCAGTAGTTCCCGCTGGGTATTCTACCAGTAGATCTCTCTAAGGATTTGTTCAGACACGAATGCCACTTAGGTGGTAAAGTGTCTTAAATATTTAATAATAATAAAATCTCCAAGGATTGCTTTACGAGCTTCCTCTGAGGACTCCCCCAAGAGTTTCCTCTAGGAGTTCCTTCTTGAGAAAAGTTTGCTGTGAGGATTAATCCACGAGTTTCCTCTAGGAATTTCGCCTAGAGTTCCCTCGCGGGATTCCTTCAGGAGCTCCCTCTGGGGATTTTTCCAGGACTTCCTTCTGGTGATTCATCCAGTAGATCTCCTCCGGATGTAACCTCTGGGGATTCCTTCAAGAGGTTCCTCTGGGGATTTCTCCTGTAGTTCCCTTTGGGGATTCCTACAAGAATTCCCTCAGGTGTTTCCGCCAGGTTTTTTTTGTTTCTTAGGGAGCACTTTCTTCTGGGAATTTCTCCAAACGATCCCTTTGTGGATTTCCCAGAAGTTTGTTCAGAGAAACTCTTACTTTGATGCAAAAACGTGAGCTTCCTTAAGGAAATTATGATTTTTGAATAATTTATAGGCAAGTACGGTATTTTATTGATGTTAAGAATGGCATTGATGAAAAAATAATCAAAATTAGTGCCGAAAATAACGAAACGAATGAAAACACCGAAAACGCCTAAATGTGTGCACGTTCTAATGTGCATATCAATTGAACACCCCAAGATCTCCATACAAATTTCGATCATAAACTGTGAAGGCCGGTCCAATATTTTTCAAAAATTCTTTCACTATGACACTTCTAGGGTCCAAACCCCTGTTCTTTTTCTGCTCATCGCTTAACAGAAATTGGTGTTGAACGGTGTAATCTTATTGACTGTCAAACGATAAACTGCAACGATCGACGCGCCACCATCTTTCGAATAGTGGAGGGTGTAGGTACCCTTTTCGCGGTGTTGTTTACGGTGAAGCAACACCGCGAAAAAGGTACCTGTGCTCTCCAGCATTCGAAAAATGGTGGCGCGTCGATCGTTCTACGCTAGCGATTTTGCGGTGGGTTGATGACGTTTGGAGGCGAATAGGAAGCATATCTCTAATCTCTAATGATTCCTTCAAAAGTTGTTTTAGGTGTCCTTGAGAGTGTCTTGTGAAATTCTTAATAAGAATCATCCAAGCATGTTTCTTCGATTCTTCGAGAGTTTCTTGTGAGATTCTTACTAAGATTCTTCCAAGTATGTCTCTGAGCTTTCTAATCTCGTAGGTTTTTCGCTATGTTTATAATTCCTCAAGAATTTTCTCATGGAATTCATCCAGGTAATTTCTTGAAATGTCTTTAGACAATCTTTAAAAACGAGATTTTACTATGTTATCTCTAGCACAGAATTACTTTCAGGATTTTCCAAGATTTTGTTTGGGGTTTCTTCAAAAATATTGTATGATTTCGCTTGATTATGTCTTGGAATTTCTTTAGAAAATTCCGTATGATTAGAAATTCCTGGTAAAATTTACCCAATGGTTCTTTCTGGGTTCCTCCAGAAGTCTTTCCTTCAATTTTTTTCTGGGATTACCAGTTCATTCTGGCATTCATTAAAATAATCTTTATGGTATACGTCCAGAAGTTTCTTCTGGGATTCCTGCAAAAGTTTCTTCCAGGATTTCAGCATGAGTTCTTTTTGAGATACAGAAAATACCTCTAAAATTCATGAAAGCCTTCGTTCTTGGGCTGCTTTAAGAGCTTCTGTTGGATTCCCCCAAGAATCGTCTTTGTAATTTCTCCAGAATTTCCTACTGGGTTTGTTCCGAAAGTTTGTTTTCTTGGAATTCTCCAAGTTTTCCTACTGGATTTCCTCCAAAAAGTCCTTCAGGAAATAATCCAGTAATGCCTTCTGGATAACTTCAAGAATAAGAACTCGGCTTGGTAGGTCATATAGCGTAGTACTCGACGACAGGCGAATCCAAACTCGTTTATAATCCTTATACATACGAAAAGATGATTTCCACCAAGAAAAAACATCCTAAATATTAAATTGTAATTCCCCCCTCACAGGAAGGATCTTATCAGTGCCATGAAGCTACCGGATTCGGAACCACTGGCCGCCGATGAGTACTGGGTCATCAACGACCAGTGGAAACAGGAGTGGGAACGTGGCGTGCAAGTCCCAGTAAATCCGGACTCGTTACCAGAACCCTCCGTATCCATCATTCAGGAGAACTTCTACAAGAAACGACAGGACTTCAAGCTGTAAGTGACCGCATCAAGCTCGTCGGAATCCTTGAATTTTTTTTTCTAATCTTTCTATATCCCTCACAGTCCCAAGAACAAGTACATCCGGATAACGAAGGACGAGTCGTTTTCGCACGATCAACACTACTTGTCGAACACGCCGGCCATCTCGGAGCAGGTGTGCTACTACGACCTCGACCAGTGCGACGAAGCGTGGTTGAAGGTCTTCAACGGAGAACGGAATCTAGCCGGACTGGTGCCAGTGACTGACGAGCAATTCGAAAGGGTCGTTGAAGAACTTGAAGTAAGATCTCCGGCGGCACGGTTGGCGTCTGAATTTGGTATTAATATCATCTTCCATTCCACCAACAGGTTCGATGTTGGGATAAAATCCAGGCAATCATGAAAAGCGAAGAAGGTCTTGGCATCGAGTACGACGAAAACGTCATCTGCGACGTGTGTCGCTCACCGGACTCGGAGGAAGCCAACGAGATGGTGTTCTGTGATAATTGCAATATTTGTGTGCACCAGGCCTGTTACGGAATTACGAACATCCCATCTGGTAAGTGTGGTCGATTTCTTAATCGTTAATGTCGAGGTTAGATTAAGCTGTGGGTATCGTATTACCGCTTTTCGAAGCCGTAAGTTTCGAAGGCTTCAGATGTCAGGTATCAGAAGGTCATATTCCGTATTTGAGTGGTTAGGTTCCATTAGATTAACCTAATCATTCATTCCCCGGTATGGTAAACATATATCACTAATGCATTAGGGGTCACCTGTTTAGTGGACTCGTACACTGCCGTGAATCGCATATCAGTCCCATGTTTGCTGGATTTCCTATGCAAATGGGACAGATATGCGATTGACGACAGTACAGCCGGTACAGGCGGTCCGAATTGTTATTCTTAATCTTAGTCAAGTCGGTTATCCTACACTTCGGGCGACAGTTTTTGAGCTGATTCTTCTCTTTTCTCCCCAAACAGGTCAATGGATGTGTCGGACGTGTTCGATGGGCCAGAAGCCGGACTGCGTACTATGCCCGAACAAGGGTGGAGCCATGAAGTCGACTCGATCCGGGCAGAAGTGGGCGCACGTGTCTTGCGCCCTGTGGATACCGGAAGTCAGCATCGGTTCCGTGGACCGAATGGAACCGATTACGAAAATCTCCAGTATACCCCCGAGCAGGTGGGCCCTGATATGCGTTCTCTGTCGGGAGCGCGTCGGAGCCTGCATCCAGTGTTCGGTGAAGACCTGCAAGACGGCGTATCACGTGACGTGCGCCTTCCAGCACGGGCTCGAGATGCGTGCGATCATCGAGGACGAGAACGCCGAAGACGGCGTCAAGTTGCGGTCGTACTGTCAGAAGCACGGTGTTCACAAAGGTAAACGCGATAATAAAAACGCCAACAATAACGCGGGTTCCGCCAGTGAGGAAGAGTCAGGCAGCACCGGGGAAGTGAAACGTAAGAAACGTAAGGACATGACATCGGAGGAACGGAATCAGGCTAGGGCACAACGTATGCAAGAGATCGAGGCCGAGTTCGATAAGCATGTCAGTGTTAAAGATATTAGTTGTCATTTGTTAGATGTTGATCAGGAAGCTATTCACTACATTTATAACTACTGGATACTGAAGCGCAAGTCTGGTCATAATCGTCCACTCTTGCCGCCCAAGTCGGACGATGTAGACATGGTTGCCCAGAATCAAGAACAGGCCGATGATTTGGAAAAGATGAAAATGTTTGTTCACCTACGACAAGATCTCGAACGGGTTCGTAACCTGTGCTATATGGTTAGTCGGAGGGAGAAACTATCGCGATCGTTCTTTCGCATGCGGGAACAAACGTTTCATAAGCAGATCGCAGCCCTTACTCGAGGGCCCGGGGATAAGAAACCTTTAGACGAATCTACAATCGATGTTATCATGCAAGCCAACCATGGTCCTACGATATATGATAGACTATATTCAAGTGATTCCGTTAGTAATAGGGCAGTAATGAGTTTAGAAGATATGTTAGAGCGAATAATTGGTGTACATAGTAGTAGCAGTTCTGGTAGCAACAGTAAGATAAATAACCGTAAACAGCAGCAGCAAAACGAAAAATCAAAGGAGGGAGGCGGTAAGAAACCAACCGACGTAAACGGTATGAATAAAAGTGCTTCGCAACGATCAGCCTCCAATAAGCAGGATAATCCTTACAAACGGACCTACATTAACGGTGCAGCGAGGCGAAGTGTTAGTGATATATCTAGTGAAAGTGACAACCATTCTCGACGAAATTTGAGTACAAGTGCAAGTTCGGCCGAGGATGAAGACGTCAAGAAGAGCTCACCACCAGCGTCGAAGAAGAAAGCCCGCCAAACCAAGGCAGCTGACAGAAAACGGAGAAAAGTGGGATCGTCGACCGAAAAGACTCGAACCAACTCGATGGAAAGTTCCAGTGAGGATGAAGGTAACGAGC